>NW_028297119.1:2593203-2818203 GCF_055798465.1 Pogonomyrmex barbatus
GCCGGTAATATGGTCGTTAAAGGATTTGATATCGAGACCGGTATGAAGATTGTCAGTACGTTACACACTGATACAGCGTCGGATGTGACAGTGAAATTGTTGGATGGCAAAGGTATCGATATAGTCATTGGCATGCCAAAGAAAAAGGAATTTATAAGCGTTAGTAGTGAGATTTTGCTAAGTTCTGGTAATACGTATAAGGCTCCCAAATTTGGTAAAAGCAAGGTATACAAAGATTGCTTCGAACAACTCGCTCCTATTTTGGGTATAACAGTTTGTGGTCACGTGGAATTCCCCTATGATGGCATCGAATCGGTGCAGAAGAGAGCTTTCTTCCCTCTAAATGGTCCATCGAAATTCAGTATTAATTATGAGAACAATGATCTGCCGAGTATTCATCTCAAAATCTATCACGACAAAACACCCAACTCTAGATCGTTTGAACTTTTGATAGAGACGCCTAACAGCAAAACCAACAGACGTATATCTTTGAACGCCGAAGCAGGTCTCGAGCCCAATAAACATCTCAAACTGTCTTTCGATTCTCCCTTCAAGAAAGCCTCCGTTGAAGCAGTTCTAAAGATTGAGCCTCAAGAGCACACACTCACAGTCACCGTACACAATGATAACCAGGAATACTTCGCGCGCACTGGTCTCTTGGTCAACGGTGCTAAATACAAGCCAATTTTGGAATACAAAGTACCAGAACACATCGAGAAATTGGCAAGTGCCAAATCTGGATTGAAATCGTCCAATCACGGCGGCCAGCAGTATCAGATGCAAGGTACCGTAGAACTACTCGATCATGACGGTGGCAAAAAGTATGTTTTCGACAAGGTAGCTCTCGTCGCGAGCGGTCAAACACTTGCCAGTCTCGATGGTTACGTTCATTCTGCAAAAGATGCTGTCGACCTGGACATGAAAGTGAATTATGGTGACGAATCTGTCGCTCTTAAATTGCAAGCGAAGAGGAAAGAGGATCATTACCTCTCGGTCAGTGTCTCGGCATTGCCGTCGAAGGATCCCAATATCGGTTTCAACATCCAGTCTGAAATTGAAAAGGAAATGTACGCGTACAAATACAATCTGGTCTTCATCCACGGTCCAGATCCGAATTCCAAGATAAACCGTTTCAGTCTTGAACATCACGCCATCACCAAACCGAATACGAATGGGCTGAACTTCGTCGTGGGTGCATCTACCAAAATCTCATATCCCGCCATGAAGTTCAAACTGGATCTCGTAGGTAAGGTAAGGCCCACTTCTATCGAAAGCGAGATCGGCCTGACTTACGATAAGTTCAAGTTTGGTTCGAAGCTGTCCGCCGAACGAGACATGAAGAAGGTGGGCGATTACGAAGTCGAATTCGAAGGCGAACTTCTGCAGAATAGTATCAAATTGGAGTCCAAGCGTACAATTATTGATCCACACAAGAGCAAATACAAGAACAAGCTCGAGCTTGTACCAGGTGGCAAATACGAAGCCGACGCACTGGTCACATACAATTGCGACAAGAGTAATAAAAATATAAACGTTGAACTAGATAGCGATCTGAAGATAAACGACAAGAAGATCAAAGTCTTCGGCAATTTGAAAGCCGAACGTCCGAATAACGTTCAGTCAAGCGCGTACGTCACCGCCAACGATGTCAAGTATCTCGACTTCCAGCTTAAATTGCAACAACAGGGCAAGTATCCTCAGGGTAATCTGAATTTGGACATGAAGAACTATCTTAATGTCGTAGGAGAGATGTCAGTCCGGAACGGCAAAGGTAATGTGCAGCTCTACATTGACTTGCCGAAGATCAACCGGAAGATCAAAGGAACTGGCGATATGATGATTACCGACACACAACACAATGCGGACTTCGAGCTGTTGTTCGATGCAGAGAAAGACCCAAATAAACGTATCAAATTGTCCACCAAAAACGATATAAAGAAGAATGCTATAGACTCGAAAAACGTGATCGAGCTGATGAAACATAAGTTAGAACTGAATGGCAAGGGTAAATTAGATGGTACTCTCAAAGAGGGTGAACTGACCCTTGAGGGAGACATTACTCTGCCGAAGGGTCGTTATTTGACTGCTAACTTCAAACGTATATCCAAAAAGAATGATAAAAACAAGTATAATGTGCATCTAAGTGGCGAGCTTGCGGACCATGAATCTAAGGGCGGTAAATCGCGAAAACTCACCTATGTTGAGGACACTAATGACTTCGACTTCAAAACAAACACGTTCGACACCAACTTTCAAGCAAATTTCATCAACTACGACGGTAATAGTGAACAGCTTGAGTTGAAGGTCAAGAATCTCCAGAACACTGACGGTCATAAGGAAGTACAAGGGATCTTCCTGAATCTGTCAGGATCGCGTACTCCACGACCATTCAATCTGCAATACGAATGTACCGAAAGTGATAACGGCGAGATTTCATACAAAGGTGCTTCTTCCTTTGGAAAAGATTTCCAACTCAAGGTAAGCGTAATAAAATATTTTCTGATCTTTTCTCCCATCGTACATGCACGACGACATGTCACTAGGTTTGTAAATCTACGTTATCGTTTACAGAGTTCCGGAAACTTTGTTCCCGGCAACGACATTGACAAGCCCTGCACGTACAAAGGCAACACGGAGTTGATATTGCCATCCGAGAAGTTGCGTAACATCAAGCTCGACTACACGGACAGTCTGCTGATCCAGCAACAGAGCGATGGTATTATCGATTACAAGGGATCAGTGGCGATCGTTTACAACGATGATAAATCTGCCAAGATCGATAGTGCTGTCAAGATTTCCGGTATTGGCGACGGCGAGCATCTTTACGAGTACGATCTGCAGCTCGATACGGTTATTCTCAATTATCCACCTATCAGTATCCAGGATCACTTCAAATACGAACCCACCAGCGACAAGGTGACGGTCACTTACAACACGATCCTCAAGTACGATCAGAAGGAGCTAACCCTCTCGCTCAACCCCGTCACGTATGATCACGATTTGACGCACATTGACGTAAAGGCCAAGGCCACCACCCCATACGAAAAGCTGCATAATATCGACCTTGAACTCAAGCATGAGGTACCGTTTTTACAATGCTGTTAATTATTTCTTCGCATCTAGAAATTTCTCAGCTAAGTTTTAAATCGAGATCTTTCGCGTCTCATTGATTAACGTTCCGTTAACCGAACCTGTGCAAATAACTCGGGATTATTCTGGTCGTATATATTGCTCCATCTAATACTCCGCGTTGCGCCATTTATAATAGTTTACTGCTTTACAACATATATACAGCGTGCTGTTCAAAGACGAAATAAAGTTTACGTGTACCCTACGAGATTGCCGCAGGATGACACTAACTATCTATCACGCGCATCTAATTTTCCATTTTCTATTTATCTTTGAAGAGAGAAAACGACGGGCACGTAAGGAAGACCGACGCGGCCTTGACCGTCGACGATGGAAAGTACACGCTCAAGAGTGAAATTCGAGACGGCGGTGTTTCTCCGCTGATGCACATAATTTTCACTAGCCCAAAAGGAAAGACCGAGCTACTCTCGAAATTCGAGAAACTTGGCGAGCAGGAGTACACAGGTAATTTTATTCAAATTCAAGCAAAGATCTTCTGGTTTATTTTACACCTCCTTTTCCGAACAATATAATATAATTTAATATTTGTTTATACTGTATATATTTTCATTTAAAAAAAATTAAATTTCCCGTTCGTTCCTTTGATACTTATAATGAATTCGCACGTTCATTTTCAGGCGAATGGAAGATTGAGACGCCAAAGGGCTTCGCCGTTGCCGACGCGCACGTCAATCTAGATAGCATCGACAATTTCGTTATTAACGTTAATTTGGACAGCGACAAGCTCAAGCATCGTAAGATTCACGCCGAAATCGCTAACAGACCCACCGCCAAAACCGGCAGACGAATAATTATCATCGTCACCAGCGACGGCAAGAACATCGTGACCGGAAGGTATGTAAGAAAAATCCGAAACAATCCGAAACAATAATTGTGCCGTATACTTAATATTAGTAAATGTGGCTAATAGTGACTCAAGCGAGAAAACAATTTATATAAACGCGCGAAGACGAGGTCACGTTTGAAACGCAGGAAGTCTGCAATTCGTTTTCTCAACACTCCTGACTCCCATTAGCGAATCCTGTACGTTCCATCGCTTCTGTTAAGGCTGATATTCCCGCAGTAATTCTAAATGGTATTTTCTGATGGCGGCGTGGATACACACCTCTTGTACGTACGTAAAAGAGGTAAAAGATCGATCGCCTACACGCGGCGACAAAGCAAAGAGTAAAAGATGTCCTCAAGTAATTAACGAAAGGCCACGAGGTCATTTTCGAAAGAGATACGATCAGAGATACGAACAGGAGCCGTATCTCACCGTTCACCTCGCCGTGTAATTTCATCGATTCACCCGCTAAAATTAATTCAAGCGGTTTCCTAGAATACATTTCGACTGCCAGTTCTTTTTATTCGTCTCATCGAAATCGCCTCGATCGAATCGTAAAAAATGTAAAAAAGGAGTTAAGCGGTTCCACCGAAAAAGTAGAATATAATTGTCGATCATACGATCTTACAACAAGACATTTCTATCGTCCAATAAAAATATCAATCTACCTGTCTTTCGAACAAAAGAATAAACGATAAAAAATGGGAGTGTCGCTGGTTATTTGGTTCTTGACAGAGAATACACAGTATTAGCAATTTATTTCATATTCTGTCAATATATTTTTTTCGCAATGAACAACAGAATATTTTGCAAAGAGCAATTACGAGATACTAAAGTGAAGTAACGTAACAAATCAATAATACCTAATAATTCAGTATAATTATAATAATACAAATGATAATAAAAAGAAAAAAAAAAAAGACAAATGTATATTTAAGTTAAGATTGTCATTTGTTCTCAGCACGAACTACAAGAAACGCGACGAAGCCGGCAAAATCACCATTGAGGGAAGCGGCAATCTCAAGGTAGGCGAGAACACGAGGAGTTCCTCCTTTACGTATACTCGCCAGCGATTGACTCGCGAGAAGGATGGCGAAAATGGCGTGGTAATCGTCCTGAACGCCAAGTTCGATCCAGCGGCTATTGTGGGCGAGCTGAAGCTCTCGAATAAGGAGCTCCTCATTTTCAATAGTTATTGCGAGCAAAGCAAGGATTGCGCTCACTTCAAGCTTCAATCGAACTTCGACACGGACAGTAAGTCAAATTTCGTGCCATATTGATATCTTCTCGTCTCAAAGAAGATTACAGCCATCGTGCCGAGAAAGACATGTGTCAATTGTCCCGCATGTGCAATTATGTGACAATTATCCCGAATGTTTATCAAACAAGATTGGAAATTTAAGTTCGCAGTCATTAGGCAAATACTTCGCTTCTTTTTTCATTTCTTCTTACAAACTTGCATCTTGCAATATTTCTCTTTCTTTTTTTTTTTTTTTCTAAATTCTCTTTTCCACTGTTTCTATCTTCAATCTAAATCTGGAAAATCGAAAGCCATAGGAAATTTATAGTCCTGTATAGTGAAGTAAAGCAACAATATGTTATTATTACAATAATGCTATTGTATAGTAATACTATAATAATAATGCTATCGCAATAATGCTGTTGGGTAAATATAATATATATTAATAATATGTTTCTCTTAGCGTGCTCTCTCCCGTTTAATTTTGATGAAATGAAAATTACAACGTAAGCTCAACAATATACCGTAATAAAAAAGCGTTTCATAAATAAAGGACGGTAAGTAAGGCGCTCCTGGAAATACGCTTTGCGTGTCGGGCCGGTCTTTTAAAAGCTTTACGCCTTGTCGCGACAGACCTGAATTTGTAAAAATATAAAAAAAAAAAGAAGGTACACACGCGGAGACCGTACGACAATAATAAACCCTTGCGATTGCACAAGATAAACGATATCGCCGGCGATCTCTCAGGAAATCATCCTTGCTATAGCCTCCGTCCATATACGCAGGTTCGTCGCATTCATTGGATAATTAAAGAAATTCCCTCCAAGTAGACCGACCATCGACATGCGTAGATATACCATTATTGTTCTCTCTTTGTCTCCGTCTCGTGCGTGTTTCGCAATACATCGCAATCCTCGTGCACGTACGTACGCACGTGCACACGTATATACGATGGAATTTCGCAGGGGAGGATACAAGGCCTGCTACCCCCTTATTTCGCAGAGCCTACCCGCGGATCCCGGTCGATAGGTGTTCTATTCTCGCGTGATCTGCGCCTAATTCGTGCCTCGCCTCAGTTATTAATAGAGAACCTGGAATTGCATCCCTATGCGCGACGACGTTGCGACTGGTGGTGTTGCGGTGGTGGTGTTGCGGTGGTGGCGGAGAACGGGTGCACAAGCGACGGCGGCGTGCCGCCGCTGCATTAACTCGAGTGCACATTTCATTCTTTTTTTTTTTTTTTCTTTCTCTTTTCTCTTCCTTTCTCGTTTTTCTTGTCCCTTTTTCTCCTCCTCGATGAGATCGCGTCGCGAAGATCGCGATGCGAGAAGACAGGCGTGACCACCGCGGGTGGTGGCGGAGTTACACGGGACGATATACAAGGAAAAAAAAAAAAAAAAAGAAGTTATCCGACGGTGCGGAATGACGTCACGCCACAAGGGCGTGTGCTCCGCTGACGTACACGCGTCTTAATCCTTTCTAGCACCGCGATGACGTGTAGCGCGATAAAGTTTACTTCGTTTTATTTTTTTTTTCTCACCCCTACCTTTCCCTCCCTCGGGATCAATTTGGCCTGTCGGGCCTCAAGAGTTCGCGGAAATTTTATTTCCGCGATTAAAATCGAGCGGGGAGGGGGGGCTGCCTACATGTAAATGGGGCAGCGAGTTTCCAATGACAGCATTAATACGTTATGATCCTTTTACAATTGCCCAATAGTATCCTGTAAAATGTATGCTAATTGTTCTCTCACGATGTTATCACAATTATCAACTTTATCTCTGAAATGTCATTGCATTGTCTAATTTGTCTAATGGTCTCGATTACCTCTAATTTCGTTTGATAATAATTTCATAATATGTGACACTCCTTAAAAACTGTTATTACTACTTAATTACTATAACTTAATAGAAAATAAAATAGAAAAAAATATATGACAAGTGTTACAAGGGATTATTTATTAGAATTCACTTCCGTCATTTCTCATTTTCACAGAGACAATTTTCATAATATACATATTTTCATTTCACAGACAAGAATTACCTGAATCATCAAATAACAGTGGAAGTAGACCTAAAGAAATTCAATGTGCCAGCCGAATTTGGATTGAAGACAAGCACTGAACTCAAAGATTCCAAATTTGATCATTCTGCCAACTTGTACTTGCACTCGTCGAAAGACAAGTCCCAGTATTCTTACAAAGTCTACGTTCATCCTAAGGAAAGCGGTACGAAAATTCTATTTCGCTATTAATAATCCTTATCTATTGAAACAATGTATATCACGATTACGCAATATTACTGTACCTCAATATTGTCCATCAGATTGAAAAGTTAAAAAAACGCTTTTCCTTTCATAGCTGCCATTTTGACTTTGCCTAACCGTGAACTGGCCGTTATTGGCACATTCGATTTGCCGAAGACGAAGCAAACCGGAGCATTCAAAGTCGATGTTTCCGTTTACTTGGACAGAAAGAACAAACCATCCGACAAGACCGGTGTGATCGCCACTGGCGATGTTAATATCGAGAAGGACAGCGGATCTATTAATGGAGAAATCAAATTCATATATCCGTCTCAGCCAAAGGTACATCGCCGGATGTATTCTTAGCGAGAGATTTCTAAATTTATAGGGAACGGTAAAAATAAATTACATTGAATGACGTATTTGAGCGAACAAAAATTTAACTAAAAAAAGCATTTCCAATTTCTGCGCGAATAAGGTCAAAGCTTTTATATAAGCGAGCGAGAGAGAGAGAGAGAGAGAGAGAGAGAGAGAGAGAGAACTCGGTAAAGCCTTTATTGTCGATTTTTCTCGCAATCTAGCGAAAACGTCGAGTTTCATCGAGGCACTTCGCCATAAAAAGAGCAATATAATACGTTTTCTGTCGATTTACATCCGCATGTTCAGCTCACTTTTCGTCTTTATCGCATTTCTCGGAAATTCAAGCATTGCTAGATGAACAGCTCGCGATTTGGTTTTCAAATCACATCGAATGCGTATTTCTGTCTATCAGGATATGGCAGTAAAAGGTAAACTTCACTACGGCGGCGAACACCTGCTGGATGCGAATGTGGATATCGATGTATTCGCCAAGAGGACGCAAAAGATCAACGTGGTGGCGAAGCTGAACCAACATAACATCGAGAAAGGTCACAACGTCACCAGCGTAATCGAAGTGAACAGCCGTGGGCAACAACTCAAATTCGATTTGAAATCGCACGCGGCGTTGTCGGAGAACAAGATCGGCTTCGGTAGCATGTTGTCATACATCGACTCGCATCAAAAACCAAAAAGCATGGGCATTCTGTTCGCTGCGGATCCCACGACGGCGTATCTTCTTATAACTTCACCTAATAAGGAAATCCTCAGAGTCGACGCTAAACTAGAATTAAAGAAAAACCTACCGAAACTTAACACGGAAGTCGCGATTGTGGGCAACAAACCTATCGTATCCCAGTTCGAAGCACATGATTGGAACAGCTTCACATATACGGAATATGATCAAGGTAAAGTTTATAATAAATTAATAATTTTAATCGACATTTTATATCTTTTTACAAAACTTTAATCGTTAAGTTGAATCTAATATTTGTAAAATGACTATCATGTGTAAAATGACAAAAAAATCAATTAGTGATATTTTGTATCATATTTTGTATCATTATGCGAATTTTGATCATCTCGTATTTTAGCTGAACCTAATACAAAGCTCGTCGTCAACGGGCGCCTCGTTCTCGGGCAATTGGCCGAAATCCATGCCGATATGTTCAAGGATGGAACGAAGCAGAATCTATTCCACGGTTTGATCCATCTTGATGAAAAGAAGTTCTTGAAACCTGACTTTGGTTATAACAAGGACAATGTTGTCCATGTAATCGTGAGTGTTTTTTTCGCATGCTTTTTCGCGATATGACGAATACACTATTGTTTATTAATTTTACTAATATAAAATTAGGAAGAGGAACGATGCCGCGGCATCGAGCTAATGAAACAACTCAAAGATGCCTCTATCGAAATAGTCAACGAATTAGAACAAGAACTGAAAAGTTTTGTGGAACATTTGAAGAAGGCTCAACCGAACATGAAGGCACTCTTGGAATATTATGAAAGTGAACTGAATAAACTGAAGACCGAACTCCATGCTGACCAAACCATGAAAGATATACAAGCTACTTTGTAAGAATTCCAATTACACTCTTTTCAATTTCACATTACGTTTAATATTCGTATTATTTTACATAAATTTATGTGTGTGTGTGTGTATGAAACAATAAAATTTTATAACATTTCTCAATAGATATAATTATATATAATATTAATAATAGGAATGTTATAAATTTTTATTATTGCCTTTCACACACATAAATTTATGTAAAATAATACACATATATTTATACAGAATTGTTATATATATAAAACAACAATATAAATATTATTAAATTTGAATCAAACTTTAAATCAGGTTTCAGGCGCTTTAAATTTTAATTCGTATGTAAATATCCTCTTCAAAATTCAATTTATTCGTAGGTCTCTCTGAATTACTATACGCTTAATATCAATCGTATCTTTCCAGGCACAAATACTTTGGAGCTATCATCTTAGCCGTAGGGGATACCTTGAAACAAATATCCGCGCGATTAAACGAACTTCAGAAAGAGTACAATGAACTAGTTGCCAAGATGGAAGACGCATGGAATACGGTTTATCCTCAGCTGAAAGAATCCTACAACAGGATAGTCAACGCATACATCAAAATCATCGATACTATTGTCGAATTTTCTATGGTCCAGCTTAAGATGTTACTCACCGTGATTAATGACCATCAGAAGGAGCTGAAAGAATTAGCGGTCATGGCTTCCGAAGTTGCTCAGGACATCGCTAAGGTCATATTCAAGGCGATTGCTCAGATCAACAAGGACGTCGACGAATTCGTCGTCTTGTTGAAGAATCAAATGAAAGCTTTGCCGATCTACGATCTCATAAAAGAGCAGTATCAGGATGTTATAAACTTCCAAGTTCCGGAAAGCGTATTGGCCTCAATCCACGAACTCAGCGAGGCCATAAAGGCCATGCTACCAACTGAGGAACTTCGACAGCTCTTCAGCGCTACTTATGAATACATCATGAAGCACGTCAAACACGAGAAAGTAAGTTTCCTTACCGATCTTACATTCGCATTTTGACATTTCAGCCGGTAGCGCCCTTCGAACGATTCAAAAAATTACTAAAATAGTAAGAAGCACCTGAAATAATAGATAATATGCATTCGCGCAGGTTGACGATACCAGCGAGATTAAGAAGATTTATGATTACACGCTCAACGCAATCGCGTCTCTCGTTAAACTTCTGGAAACCAGCGGCACACTGGATAACCTGATGGGCAGCTTGTTTGATACTCATCTTCCCGAATTAGAAATGTTAATGAAATTGCCAGCGGTCACCTCATTCAAAATGTCTCTCATTAATCTGATACGCAATAACGAACTGCCATCAGCCATGGATCTGTACTATACCTACAGGTTTCTTCTTTTTTACTCTTATTTAATTTTTTTATTTTTAAGGTGTTTGCACTGAATTATAATTTTATGTTTTTTTTTTTTTTTTTGCGAGAAATAGTAACATTAATGTTAATCGATTTTTGTACTTCGAACAGACCAACTTTGCTGCCTTCCAACATTATACCGCCCTTCAGCAAGTTCGGTACCGTTGTCGACGGAGGACATTTCTTCACCTTTGACGGCAATTACCTCAGCATGCCCGGTGACTGTACCTATATCTTGGCTCAGGACATGCAAGATGGCAATTTCTCCGTCGTCGCCAACTTCAACAAAGGAAATCTCATTAGCGTGACCGTTACGGAGCCTAAAGAGAGCATCACGCTGAAGAACAATGGCAACGTAAGTTTATTTCTCTTATCTCTCTTAACAAATTTCCCATAGCGCCGGTAAGTTACGTAAATATGTGACATGAATTGAGAACCAGGCCAAATGGGTTGCTGAGGTAAACGAGAAAAGGAGAAAGGGAGAAAGGGTGGATGGGCAAAACCACCAGATCATTCTCATTCAGTATTCCGTGTACGAGTCTTATAATGCAATCCCGTATTGAACTGTAACTTTATAAGTTTACTGGGGAGCTCCAAACTTCTCTGACAAGCCAAACTCTATTATCCTCGCGTCGTTTCTCTTATAGACGGACGGAGCGAGGGAGGAATAAAAATTGCCATTGTTCACCCCAGGCCCTTGTTGTTGTAAAATCGCGCCGACCTCGCGACCCGGCAATTTCCGCGCGCTCATTTTTTTGTCATTCTCGCGTCTCTTTTTTTTTTTTTTTTTTTTTTTTTTTTTTTTTTTTTTGAAAGAAACCTCGTTCGCTTTTTGCACGCATTCGCGCGTTTCTCTTTTTTCCAGATCCTGGTGAACAACAAGCCAGCCGAGTTCCCAGCCAACACGAAGAACCTGCACGCGTTCCTCATCATACCGACTATGAACGTCAAGTCCGACTACGGTGTGCACGTCATATGCAGCAAACTACATATGGTTTGCGCGATCCACGTGTCCGGCTTTTATCACGGAAAACTACGCGGTCTTCTCGGTGATGGCAACAACGAACATTACGACGACTTCACGTTGCCGTCCGGAAAGGTAACTTTAAATAAACAGCTTCTCGCGTAGAATGTCAAAGGATCGATCGCGTTTACCAGGCGGTTATTTCTTGAAAGGATTTTTATTTAACAAAAATTTCATAAATTATGTTTTAATTACGATCGTTAAAAAAAAAAAAAAAAAAAAAAAAAGCGATATCTTTGCATACATCAGAGTGATATAGATAAAAAAATATTCTCTCCTTCTTGAGTTAATTCTATTATGAGAAAAGTCGAAATTGATAGCTTAAATACGCTGAAGGTAAAATGAAAAATGTAGACATGTTATAAATGTTTAATATAATCTGCTTCCTGCTCTCTCTCGGAAGCTCGTCCTTCATTTTCTCGGCGTCGCGCTTCTATTCATAAGGCCTTGCGGTAATATCGTCAGACTATAAATCATGTTCTTTGTATAGTTTTGCTCTTATTCGAAAGTTTCCACTTCGATCAATAGACAAATGTCTACGTGGAGTGGCATTCTTTTCCGAAGGGATCACGAATTCTCGAAGAGATCTGCATTCTTTCGTTGCGAGATAGATATCTAAGTTCGTAGTTTGTGTGCAAAACTAGAACAACCAACGGTCTATATACCTGCGTTTCTTAAGTGAAAAGATAAAGTATCTCATATTTCCGTGAGCGAAATATCTTCTCCTGTCGGCAAGTTTGAGAATGAAATTGCATGTTCTACTTTCAAAAGTAAAAATAAATAACGACGAGTGTTTTGCTACGAAAAGACCTTAAGATCGTAAGATGGTAGAGATTTGCAGTGCTTGCAGTGATCTCTAAAAGCGCCTTTCTCGCAATTGAAACAGATTACCGAGAGCGAGACTGAATTTGCTAACGGATACAAACTGAAGCCCGATTGCGCGGCTGTGAATGCGATCGATCACAAGACGAGGCAACGTAATCCAGTCTGCACTGACTATTTCTCCGGTCAGAAGTCTACATTGAAGTAAGTACATTCGTCATTTAAAAGATACGATTAGGCTAAAGATAATATACAGAAAATGAGACGGCAAAAATACAATACGTTCAAGGCAAAAAGTTTTGTAATTAAAAAAAAAAAAAATATCGAACGGCCATTGTTTTTACACTGTCTATATTTTTTTCAAATATTTGAAAAATAATAATAAATTCTCTGGAAATAATAAAATCACCGTAACCATTTTACCGCCAACTTCGATGCAACTTACGAAAATTACGTTTCTCCGTTATGTTTTAGAAACTGTTTCAACTACGTTAATCCGACTCATTACCGAGACGCTTGCGACGCTGCCGCTAACGGAAATCCGCAAGCTCCCTGCACGCTTGCTGTTGCTTACTTCTCCGCTTGCTATTATAAGCGTATTTTCGGAATAAGCATTCCACCCGCTTGCAGTAAGTTAAATTGTTGACTTGTACTACTTTACAAAGCGTTGAATCGAATACAGCATTAATAATACCAGGAAAACCAACATCTCTCCTCTCCAAGAAATAAACTTACTTAAGATGTACGCGATATGAAGTCTACTTCTTACATTAGGAGTTGATTAATAGAAAACGTCAGTTTTAAAAGAGATAAATGCAATTTAGAAGAATAGAGATACTGCTTCTTAAAAGACAAATATTGAAATGTGTGCTGTAACATTCTAGCAAACTGCAAAGTTGGTGGAGAAACGATCGCCATCGGTGATACTTTTAGCGTCAAAAACCCGAAGACTCAAGCCGATATTGTCCTGGTAGTCGAACAAAGTACGGAAAATGAGAAAGTTTTTAAAGATTTGATTCCAACGTTGGTGGCCGATCTGAGGGAGGAATTCAAACAACATGGCATAACGTACGTAGATATTATTAAAATTGTAAAAATATCAAAGTACTTTTCAATAAATGTAAACCAGAAAAATACGTGAAAGACATTTAGAAGATCAGACTGCGACTTCAGAATGTACTGTGTACACAGTTCTCTGATCCGATACAAACGTACTGCATATATCTGTCATATTTGTCATATCTCAACAGAGACGTCCATATTGCCTTAATCGGTTTCGGCGACCACATGAAGTGGCCGCAACATTACACCACTAACGGCGGCAATACTAACATCGAAGGCGATGTGAAGAACATGAAATTCGAGAAACCAGAGCCAATACTCAGTCTCGAGGTAATTTATCATTTCACAAAATTACATACAAGAGAGAGAGAGAGAGAGAGAGAGAGAGAGAGAGAGAGAGATGAATTTTTCAAGAGCTTTTGAATACTTTTGAATACGCGATATATTTGGATGTTCGCAGGAGGCCAAAAAGGGTAATATGGAGAAGAAAATGCAATATCTCGAACAAAGAATAGATCTGGAGTTCGGTTCCTTCAGCTTATCCGATGCTTACGAGGAAGCCGTTGGCTATCCGTTTAGACCTGCTGCAGTCAAGGCTGTCGTTGGAATCTTGACCTTTGCCTGCGAACAAAGTGTACTGCCTCTATCGGTGAGCTTTCATTTGTTATTCCGTTGTATCGCTGATAAGTTCATAATCAAACGTATTACAAATGTACGGATAATATCACTGATATTGTTCAGCTACAATATATGATTTATTTTTCTATCTTCGAATTATAATTTCAGATGAAAACAAAAAACTAATCATAGAAGCCGTATGTACAATTAATCAGTGGAAAAAAATTAGAAAAATATCTTCGATGGAAAATATTTTCGAGTGTTTTTTTTTTTATCAAATTAGCGTAATATTTTAATTTTTCGTTTGTCAACGCTACAATTTAATAAAAAAAAAACACTCGAAAATATTTTCCATCAGAGATTTATTTCCAGTTCTTTCCAGCAATTAATTTTATAATTAGCTTCTTGTTTTTGCTCGAAATTATAATTCGAAGATAGAAAAATAAATTAACGACAAGATTCGGTCTTTTTCCAGTATCAACAATTCAGGCTTCTAATCGCACAGAAGATATACCGAGATTTAGGTCTGACTTTCTATCAAGTGCATCCTAGCGATATCCAAGTCTCTGGCAAAACGCAAAAGAACATTGTTGGTTACGATAGCGATAGTGTATACGTATTCGGCGACAGTAAAAAGAAGCCACTGACTGGAAACACCGATCTTAGAAACAATATAGTCCTTCCTACATTTGACGTGTGTGCCGACTTTGCTGTCCGGGTGAGTACAGAAATAAAATACAAAAAAAATAATTTAAATATTTTAAAAGGGATGTAGTTCCTAATTAACATAAAAATTAATGACTTTATGAAGTAAATGCTGAAAAACGTAAAACAGATTGTTATAACATATATTTGTTACAGAATGGTGGAGCAGTGTTCAGTTCCAGCAATTTAGTGGATGCTAAACCAAATCAGAAGAGGCAGTTCGCTCAAGTTACCGCTAGAAAAATCGTTGAGGATCTTACGAATGTAGAAATCGAACAGGATTGTACGTGTGAACAACATCACGGATTCGGTGGACGTCCGCGTTGTAAGATTGTGGGACGCAAGGAAAAGGAACAACTCGCGGTGAGTATCCATATTTTAATAACAATTAGTAGAAAATTAACTACAAAAATATTATAACTATGAACGCTTTAGCGTTGATAAATGCCTTAGAATAAATGCCTCAACGTGACATATAAATCTAGCTTGACATCAACGTTAAGAATGATATAATTTATCTTATCGCAATGTTATTACAGAGACACACGAAGGGAGGAGTAAAGGGTTAAAGGAGCCACAGTACTATGCATACTATTATTACTAATTAATTTAGATGTAATGTATTTGTTACTTTGTTACATTATCGTAAACAATCCTTTTGAATAATAAATGATATAATTGCATCATCCGATCAATACTGCTGATGTTCCATAAGTCGAAAAGAATATCAGCTGCAAGATTCGAGTTGTATCTCACAATAATTTCTTTCATTTTCTAGATCTAACATAAATATGCAAATTAATACAAATACAATGAATTGGTGTACGATTTATCAATGTACCAGCGATGTTTTACAGAGAAAAATAAACATTCAACATATTGTTTGTATGTAATAAAAATTCAATAGTGATTCTTTGCCTCCACAAATAAATTTTTATATTTTATTCTCCTTAAAGAAAGAAACATACTATAAATATATATTTTATGCGTACTTCGCGTGCACGAAATTTGGGGGAAAGTTTCTGGTTATTTTTGACATATTGAAATAGAGCTGAATGATCCATTTGTGAAGGGAAAACAAATTAATGTTTACGAGAAGTTAAATGCCTTACGTAAAGTTGAATAAACTTACATCCGACACAACTGAATACTTAAACAGATCGTAATGACACGTAAACACGATTCACTTGCGTGAGAGAAAAACTACATGCATGTCATCGAACTGTAGTTACCAGGACTGTAATAAGCATATATATTTTTTATTAGTACTAAAAATAGAGTGTTCTACAAATTATGACTTTGATAGATTCTCCGACCAATCTGATTGATTTTCATTTAATGGAAATGTCAAAAGTCACTATTTATCGTAACATTTAGTTTTTGTTACATGTTTTTATAACTGAGTTTTCAATAAATGCTTTAAAAATAGTAAAAATAATAATTCTATTTACAGTTTTGAAATTAATTAACGAGTGGACATGTTCGAAAATATTGTAAAAAGGTAAAAAGGTTAAAAAAGACATGTAGTTTAAATATTTCAAAGCTAAAAAAATTCTTTGAAGTTTCGATATATTTAAATTTAAACAAATTACAATGTTAAAAACATAAGCAATGCATTTTATTATTACATTTAATGTTTTATTAAAAATTATCGTTTTCTCGAAATATATTTAACATGCGAAGTAATATTATTTCGCAATATCGGTTTTAGGAATAAATTATCGCATGACATGCGCAAATATCGCGCATGTTACTTGATAATAACTTTTTTTGCTAAAGATAACGCTTTTCTGTTTCTTTTCAAGATATGCAAACATAATCATTTAAGGCTTTATCTCTAAGTGCAACATTATTTATGTATTATTCGGTATTTTCAATATTTCCGACGAAAAAGCGAAATAATATTCTTCTTTTAACGAGAATATATGGTTTATTGCAAAAATACATAGGTAACAAACTGATATAACATTAATCTTTTTAGAGAGGAAATTTTTTGATAAAAAAAATTTAATAAAAATTCTTTGTAATTATTGATCTATAATCTTTTGGAATTCTCGAAGATGATAAAAAAATTAGAGTATATCAAGAAATACAATATTTTGAAAAAACACAAATATAAACCATTTTAAAGTGCATTAAACAATCATAAAACATTAAATAAAATATTCAAACTATAAATTATTCTATATCTACATACTTTATAGCTTCAACAATTTGCTCAAATCAGATCAATATTCAATCTTTAAAAGTAGAATAAAAAACATTTATAAAGAAATATGAATTTTTTATTGTCAACTATTTTTCAAAAGAGAATATTTTCATATATTTTCTTGTAGAAGCAAACAGATTTTATCTGTTTGTAAAATTTAGTTTATAAACAATTTTACCAATCATTCATAAGTCGGAAATCATTGATATGTCGAGATTTTCATCTTAAGAAAGACATCAATTTATCTAGAATTTTGTCATTAAACTCGCAAATTAAGAAACGTATAATATTTCGTAAGTGGATGCAATCATGTAAATTAAAGTCTAAATCAAGCTATGCTTCAACATCCGTAACAAACACATCAAATAATTTCGAGGAAGCGAATATGATTTACGTAACAAATAGAAACGTCATTTTTAATTGGAAGGAATACTGCTATTCCACCTTATAATATTCACATCGCGGAGAATATATTTTAAGAAAATTTAAATTGGACGACAAGAGATTAGAATCGCCTCCTGTTTATTTTACAACCGCTTATTATTCACAGGAAATTTGTTCGCTGATATTAAACATTGGATTCGCGATAAGTCTCTCGCGACAAGCTATTTTTGCAACGATGAAAATACAGGGCGACAGGAATTTTTACTCGAACGACACAAGTCATCGTCGACTTTACATGTTGAATTATGCGATGTAGCCGTCGATCTGCCATACCGCGCGTAAGCGCGGCGTGACGTCAAGAGCGAATGTGGTGAGGCTGGATTTTGCCGGGCGGTATTCCTCGCCGTTCCGAGTATGTACAACGCTTTTACATAAATTCGGTATGAGTAATGGTGCGGGAAAGTTCTGACGTTCCCTGAGCATCCGTTTTGATGTATTTCGCGGTCCTCGGCTATTATTTTGCTAAAAACAGCGCGTCTGTTTACGTAACGCGTTTATTATCTAGCACGGCAAAACGAGAGTTGGACGCGGTGATAAATCTTGCGATTTTCCCGATAATGTCGATACATACATAAACCAACCGTGAATCGCGCTGGGGACGGGGAAATAACAGCGAGTCCATTTTCCATTTTGAAATATTTATTAAATTTTATTTTTAAATATATCTTAGCGAGCCATCTATCTATTTTATGTGAGCCATAAAAAAGATAAACTGTCCGAAAATCTTATTTTTCAGCAAACGTAATCAACACCTCGTGACAGTGAAGTTTGTGAAATCAACAATTTCGAAGAGGGATGAAAATCACGAATGTCCGAATGAAGAAAGAACCTAAATTGCTTTTCTTATTTCTTTTCTTCTTTCTTTTTTTTTTTTTTGTGACGCATGAACTATATGAATGTCAAAATACTAGTCTCGCGATATACCTCAGTCTATACAGTATTAATCTACCTACGTGATAACTATTTTTTTTTATTCTGGTCTTAAAAGTTGGTCTAGTTGCTTTATTTAAATCATAACTTCGCCAATCGATCGTGGATTCACGAACTGCTGGCGCCGTTGATATTACCTGACATCGTCGTGGATTCACGATTTAACATCGTTTCAGATACACAGATCCGATAATTTTATAATTCGCAGGGTAGTAAACGCTTTACAAAGCAGACGATCGGTATTTAGCTTAAATGTGTGTTAAATTCGCGCACAGTTAACAATATTTTACATAATCATACATCCTTTCTGAATCCAGGTCTGGAAGGGAGAAATTCATTATAAACCACAATGACGAAATAATCCAATAACTTTCTCTCGAATAATATCACAATTTACGCCAGCGGTGACAACAACGCCGAAATTTCATTTCTGTCTAAGACGAAATGTGTTCTTCTAAGAGATATAACGAAACGCATATAATACATTTATTGATAAAGTTAATTGAACGATTAATTACGAGCGCGGTTTGTATACAGTATATGTAGGAAATAATAGCTTCAAATACTTAACATAAGGACGGTAAAGGAATTCTTTGAATTACGAATATGAAGTCTATAATCGAGTATCTTAATAATAATTACATCCCACCAAGGAGCCATGTTAAATAAGGAGTAATTACTACCTCGATATTAATCTTACATCTGTCTACGTTTAGAGTGATTAATCTCCACCTGATCCATGAGTTGTTGCTTCAACGAAAGTGAAAGTGACTAGTTTTCCATCGTTTACTACGTTGCATTATGCGGCAGTATTGAAATAAAGTCTGACATTTTATGACTTTTACGGAATGAAATGTTAACCCAGAAACAAACTTCCTCTCGGTTACAGATTCGCTATTAGTCAAGTTGTGACTAATCAAACTCGGTCATTTTCCTAAAGAAAAATTAGTGGTAATTTAATTACTATGCCTATTCCGTTCAATCGATGCTTCTCATTCGATTTTTTTTATTATTTAAGTAGCTATTACTTACTGTCTCCTTAAATTGAAAGTTTTTAACTTCTCTTCAGTTAAATTCTTCTCGAGAAGACAAGATTATGCAAGGAATAAAATTTTCTTATACATTTGCATCCCTTAAACACAGTTTTCCCAAGAACTTTCAAGATTTGATCGCGCATATGATTTGAAATTAATATCTCGGAATTAGAGCGGCGTTCTTTTTTTCTTTTTTCTTTTCATAACTTTGTCGCGCGTATCGTCTCAGAGATGATACGCGATTTCTAGGTCGCCATGTATGTAGTACGTACCCTGTTTGTGGATATATTACAAAGCCGCGACGACAAGGCCGGTGGAAGCGTACATTTAAATTCATGGAAAACTTTTTCTTAGAAAATTCTCATGCACTCGAGCACTTAGCGATAATTAATTAACCCATTAAATATCGTGAACGTCACGCACGCTTTTTACGACCCGAGGCGCCCCGGACGTCATCTCTCTAAGCGCGCGATATATGTTTTATCGATTGGATTTCTCTTGTGTACTTACAGTCTTACTATAGCCCGTCATACATCGAAACTGCCCTAGAAGAGAGGAAAAATTAAAAAGTTTAGCATGGCAAAATGTCATCAAGCGCTTCGCAGCTCCACTCGCGTGAGTTGTCGTTGCCGTCGCCGTCGCCGTCGCCGTCGCCGACATCGCCGCCGCCGCCGCGCTTTCTCCGCGGGAAGAAACAAATGTACGAAGAATACAAGGCACTTTCACTTCCCTGTAATAATTATATGGAGTATAAAGATGGTGGTGTGACAAGGCGCGATTTATTCAATATACCGAAACAATACATCGTTCCTCTTTCGTTTCTTTTTTTTCTTTGTTTTCCTCTGGAGACTTTCTTGCTAACAGACTTGACACTTCAGAGCCGGAACCGCGAGTACACATTACGTTCTCCACACACACACACACACACGTACACATACACATACACGCCCACTCATACATATAAGTACACTCACATGCACATATCACGATTACATATTTATATGTATAAATCACAATCGCAGTTTTTGTTCTCATACACGATTGCACTTAATCTCATTACATTTATATATTTATATTTTTATTTTTATTTATATATATTTATATATATATATATATATATTTATAGATTTTGTACGATGTGAAATCTCCGTATACTCCGTATACGTTTTCGCGAAGTCGCATCGTACTCGATCATCGTACAAGATTCTTTTTTCTTTTTGTGTGCGCACAGTATGTAACTGCCGGATGCAATAAGATTACGGATACTCTTAAACCAAGTACTTTCTCTACCTCGTTTTTAAGCTTGTTTTAAATAAAATGTACATATACAATTATCCTTGTAATAAATTTGTACCGCAATAACAAGATTTGATCGATACACGCTACGGTAGCCAGCTATATAATAATAAGGGGCGAAAGGGGGAGAAACAGAGATAGATAGATAGATAGATAGATAGATAGATAGATAGATAGATAGATAGAGAGAAAGAGAGACGGAGATGGGAAGGGGGGCGCAGAGGGAGATCATCAGTAGTTGCCGCGTTATTCGCTCCATCCACATATCGTACATAAATTTCAAATAAACCTCGGTAAGGCAGTGCCAGCACGATGATACACGTAAGGTGGGGGCGGCGGGCCGGAGAAATGTCTTTGATGCTGATGAGGAAGCGACGACCGGTGCGCAGCCGGCTCGATGGTTCCGCCGCTCGACGGGGAAACATGCGGCAAGAGGTGCGACGCCCCGTCACCGAGATCCAATTCCAGTTCCTGCTCCTCGATTAAGTGCAGAGCGCCGAAGGAGGCCGTCGCCATCGCTACGTCCGGCATTACGCCCGACAGTTGGCCGTCGCTGCAGGAATTGCCGTCTTGCTGCTGCGAACGAAAGAGCATACCGGGAGGTGCCACCGTTTGCGTAATCCGTTTTTCGAGGAAGTGGAAAAGCGCGAGTTGGGGTTAATCGAGCGAGGTGCCGCGATCGCGAAGCAACGATACGATTACGATGTAAAAAGAAAAGAAAAAACAAAGAGAGAGAGAGAGAGAGAGAGAGAGAGAGAGAGAGAGAGAGACAAAGAGATTCGCGCCGCTGCACAAATGGGGGAAAACCGATTCCGTAACCACGGCCTGAGAATTACCCGGTTGCGAGAGATCGGAGATTGAACAAGACACGGCCCGATAATTTTGCCGGTAGTTTCCCAACTGGATCGCAACAATCCGCTCCAGTCTCGCGATACAGAGACGAATCGAGAGACCCCCTCCCCCCCCCCCCTCCCCCGATCGAGAGGAATTGTCGGGGATTCCTAAACAGCGCGCAATTCAAAATCACCCGCGAGGGTAACGAATGTAAATAACATAAGCACGTCGTCCCTTACCTCGGCAAGAAGTCTGCAGCTCTCTCCCTCGGTCACTATAGCTGGAAGTTCGTGTCTATGTGCGTAAGACGAAGTCGGCCGAGGAAATGTCATGTTCCTCCCGTAACACACCGGGGCGGTAGTTCTCACACGAATACCCATGCCCGGCGAGTCAATGTCCTCTATATCTGTCATCCTCTGCTCGTTTTGCTCTTTCATACTGTAAGACGCTGTGTTCTGAAATCGATACGCCGGTAATTTATCGCGCGCTGTTTCGCTAGATGAAAGATGCATTAAAAGCTCGGAATAATACAGGAGGGGAAAGACCCCGCGATTAAGCGGGGATGAGAGAGTGAGAGAGAGAGAGAGAGAGAGAGAGAGAGAGAGAGAGAGAGAGAAAGAGAAAGAGAAAGAGAGACAGAACGGTTTGTGGGACGTACCGAGTTGGGTGGGTATTAATTGGAGGATCGTTCACGAAGGGTTCGGACGATGGATAATCGAGGCCGAGAGGATGGTGTAAATAGGCGGCGGCATAAATAAGCGAGAATTAGAGTCGATTGAGTGGGCGCTTATGCGAAACCGGGGACGAGCGCGCGGATCAATTCGTAGAAACGAATCTCTATCCGCGCGTCCTTCGGGTGAGGACGAGGACTCTTCCCTACCTGTCTACCGAAATAGAACGCGAGCCGTGACCTAATTGACGTGTGCTGCACGCGCTCGCCTAGGAAGGCGCATAATGCAGCGAATGGGGAAACGACGCCTTGCATATGTTATGCGCCGCCGTAAATTAGCAAGGCGGCGACGACACGCGCGATTATTTCACGCGCGGTAATTCGCGCCTGTTCTCTTCTCAAATGCCGTCTCCCCATTAAGCTTTCCCACACACACACACACACACACACCTGAGCGGCACCTGAAGATTACACGTTTGTAGATCACGCTCGAGGAATCGCCGTGACAAAGCATTCTTTCCGTGCAATTATTATTCCGTGCCTTCTGTTTTTTTTTTTTTCCTTTCCTCGAGCGAGCCTACTTGTTGTGTTTTCGGCTGCGCCGACACGCTCCTAGACTATACATTTTCTAATCTCCGGAAAGTATTAAGTCATTACGTCGCCCCCCCCCCCCCCCCCCCGATTGTATTTCCAACCCGGAAAGTATTAAATCGTTACATCGCGCCGCATGAATCAAAGCGATGATATCAAGCTGTTATGCTACACGAGGGAACCTCCAAACATTTCCGCGATATTATCTAAGATGACGTTTACGTATTAAACAGTTTTATCGTAAGACGTCAACAAACTATGTTGAATAAAGCAGAAAAACCGATAGAAAGATGTTGACACAGATTCATGAGAATTATATGCATTTGTCAACTAGAATTAATTCTAGAATTTAAAAGGAATTATACGTAAATTTCAAGCTAATAACGCATAAATTTAATGCATGCTCTTTAAAAATGTATATATAGCACATCACATTGATAAAAATTTTATGTGTGTGTGTGTGTGTGTGTGTGTGTGTGTGTGTGTGTGTGTGTGTGTGTGTGTGTGTGTATGTATGTATCAAGCTGGCATATCATTTTGTGAAAACTCACTAATTAATGAGAGTTCTGGCTTCATTTTTAATAGTTACGTAGTTCTATTTAAATTTAAAAAAAATATTTCTAGTAATTAAAGCACAAAAATTGCCTCAGGACTGAAGTGTCAGATTTATGCAGCATCTCACTTTATTCCGTTTTAATATTCATTGCCAGATTTCAACAAAATTTATTCAACATAAGTCGTAGAAAGAATTCTGATATTGTTTTCTTTTTTCTTAAATAAAAAGCAAGCTCCTACATAATTTTTCAAATATTGTATAGGATCACGATTATACTTGATGGCAAAATAATTTTCAGATCTGTATCTGATCAAATTTTAGATACTTTAATAAAATTGTTCTTTCTGTATGTAATTAAATCTTTCTCGAGCCATAATGTATGCCATTATTTAAAAAATATTAAATAATGTTTCATCTTTATGAAAAATTTTAAAAACACAGAGTTACACAAGAATTATTAAGTTTATTAAGTTTATTTGCATTAATTAAGTTTATTATACATAGAATTATTTATAGACTACGCTCTCATATATATGTCTTAAAAAAGTCTTTGTTGGGTAATTATTATTTAAAAAATTTCATAAAAATGTTAAAAGTCATATTATTTGATTGTACTTCAATTTCTTTATAATCTAAATTTAAATAAGTTTAGATTATAAATTTAAATTTAAATTTAAAATTCAAAATTTCAAGAAATAAATATAAAAAACTATATTCTTTTTAAATTTCGATAATGCTTTACTATCATCTTTTACGATTTTATAATATTGCTAAAATATTTTCTTCATAAAAATATGAATCATAATATTACTGTTAAGATTATGTATAAAGATATAAATAACGACAATAAAAAATAACTATCAAAGTCAACGAATTTATTCAACAATTTACTCAATCGGCGAGATATGATCTGTTTCCCTTATGAATCGATCTTATGTATATGAGTCATTCAAAAACAATAAACAATGTGATAAGCTACAAATTGCAGGATGATGAGATTGTTCTTTAATCTCACGTTCTTATTTAAGTAAGACATAAAATTGTCTCAAACAATCACCAAAGTTCTTCTGCATATGCTGCATAACGCTGTTTTGACATGTTTGAAACGTTATGTCATCGTGTATGACGATAATACGTTGTATATACAGACAAACATGCACATGTGACAACATAACTTTAAACTGTACGTAATGTTTCTTATTTGTATAATCGTATAAGGATATAAATATAGGATCCTCTATGCACCGTCTGTATTATGAGACACACCCAATAATTTGGTTTAATGTTCGCTACAAAAACTATAATCGAAAATTGAATTTTATTTCTTTCTTTATTTAAATTAAATTTATAAATCACATATATTAAATTCTAAACTTTTTATTGAATTTAATTATGTAATGTAAATAAAAAATTGTTTATAAGTAATTATTGTAAGATAAGTAAATAAACAAGCTTTCATTCTGCATGGTTTAAAATTAAATCTGGCATTATTGTGTAATTTTCGCTGTTCTAGAGACATATAGAAATAATTTTGAGTACATCCAGATTTGTAACAACGTTTGTTCGCTCCATTTTACCTCTGTAGCACAGAGGCTGCAGCGATGCAACATACCGCACGTATTTGATAATATGTTTCTGCATTTATTCACGCATAATGCTGCACAGCTACAGATTGCATGCATTTCATTCGATTGCTGGTAGTGTCGTTTCATGATTCATCCGCTTGTCACCCCCAGTGTGATACCACGCGTATATATCACCGCCATATAACCACGTTTAAAGCGGAACATCAAGATAAATTATTTTTGGTGAACAGCCGCCCTTCAGGCTATCACCGTACACGTCAGTCGTATCGTCAATAAAAACTCAGCGTGAAAACTCTGCGGCAGTTTACTGAATCGAAGTACAATAGATTTGTAATATATATTTAGAGAGAGAGAGAGAGAGAGAGAGAGAGAGAAAAAACTTTTTAAAAATTACAGAGAGGATAGGTGAAAATTACACTTTCCTGTTATTATTGTAATGCACAAGGTATATCTAAAAAAAAAAACACATCGTTGTGACATTTCGAAAAATAAAACTACACAATGTATTGCGGTGTATTCATTCTTTATACGTACATCTATACTTTTTCTATTATTCATGTACCTGTCGATTGTAGGCCATCTTATTATTCGATAGTTCTATTTTTCGCTAATTTGTCCGTTACACATTGACGTTTGCATTGCGAACAATATAGCAGTGTAATTATCACAAGTTTAATATTACTCCGAAATAATGTCGAAATAAAGAAACCGTCAAAATTACTTTTGACATATTATATGTATGGTTTGAAGTGCCGACATTGATTTCAAATGACATATATAATCAAATGTTTAATTTCATAATCTTAACTTAAAAAAAAATCTAAAAAAAGAAGTAAATAATAAATACAGAACAAAAATAAAAAATTCTTTTTGAAAAGTAACAAATTTCTATTTTTGTAGAAAGTAAAGACAAGTTTTTATTTTTATCAATAGAGGCAGAAAAAGATGAAAAAATATAGAAAGTATAGAAAATATAGAAAGTATATTTAAATATTAAATCCTTTCTATATCCCAGAAAAATTTTCACAACGTTAAATTGCCGATCCATATTGATCCATTTAATCAATTTCGCAAATTAATGAGGCCTATATTAGCATGTGATCGCCGACATTGTGAAACCTCGATATCGCGCAAGTGTTCGAAAAGTAACAACTTTACGAGGATATTCCTCGACGAAGACTCGTTTGCATCTCATTCCATTAAGACAAAATGCGCGCCACGTATCATCTGTCTTTGCTGACGCGCTTTTGTGTCCTCTCGTGTTTCTGTCGCGCGTCGTCTAATTCGACATTGCGTTAAAAGACGCAGATAATGCGAATAGCAGCGGAAAAAGAGGGAGAATAGGAGGCAAAGTCAAACGGGCAACGAGAGTCTCCTCGCGAAGTTAGTCGCGTGAATTGCGCTGTGTCAAAGCGCCGTGCGACCTGTACCACACGCTGCATAGAGCAAACATCGTAAAAAAAAAAAAAAAAGGGAACAAATAAAAACAAGAGCTTGACGTCGTCGTTCATTTCGTGTTACGCACGTATCGATATTTCATCTACGTCACGTCGGTGATATTGCATTCTTAGTGAATGTGCTTCCGATCGCTTCTCGCTATCAGTACTAAGGTAAATGACGTACTCATATACGTAATCTTAATAATAACATATGCAAGATAAATAACAGATAAATCAAACGCGAGTTTTTTAATACCCAATTGATATATGATACAATTTTTTAGATTTTTTTTTTATTCTGTCAGAGCTCTTTAAATAACGTGTTATAATTGATACATAAGCTTTTATGCTCACTTTGATGAAATTTAAAATGAATTACGATTATTTAATCGTTATAAAAAAAACAAATGTCAAACAAAAACTTCCAGTCATTTTGATTAAGTACGAGTGTATCTTAGTGTATATTTTTTAATGACTTGATGATGCTGCGAAAAATTGAGTTATTGTTCGAAACAGGCAGTTGCATAATAGGTGAAAAATAATTTCGTATATTTAGCCTCTCGTTTATTTAGCTCTAATAATAAATTGAATATTCGAGACTGTAAGAACCTTCTACTAGGCTACTAGGTCGTTTATGCAACGCGAAGGTCAATGATACTGTTTAATCTATTGATATCGGACAAACGGACAAACAGACTCGAAAATCAAGGACAGAACTACACTACAGAATGATAAGAATTGGCACACGATTAGAAGAACACGTGTATGAATAGTGAACAGACATGTGAGTTTAATATGAGATATGTAATATGAGTTTAATATGTTCCAACCATCGTCTGTAAATGTGTCTAACATATTTAACGTGAAACTCAAATCTCTCACTTGATTTTGCTACTAACTTCGCTTCTCGACCAAAATAACGTTGTCACGTTGATAAGCTTTCTTGTCCTTAGAATCATTGTTTTGCTTAGATGTCTCGAGCTCGAGCACGAACGCACTCGAGCTCGTGGCAAATATCCTCCACCTTGAAGAGTCTTAATGCTGATTAAATATTCAGTCGTACATATAAACGGTTTAATATACGTCTCACGTAGTCGTAGGTGTTTCCTAATAGAGTCACTTAATAGCTCGAGATTCTTAAAACCATCGGACACGAGTATGTCAATCTTTCTCGCATGAGATTACAATAATAATACAATTTTAAGCTTCACGAGGAAAATCAGCATATTGTCAATGGTACCGGCGACGCTAAATGCGCTTACGAGTCCTCAGCTCTACATGCTAATAAACTCGCCGTGTGCGCAGCTGCAGAAATCGTGTTTCGCATGCAAGTCCATCTTGCAATTTGAATTAATTCGTGACACCTGCTCATTGTTATGGCCACGATTGTTGTGTCATCTCGATCGCACAGTCATTTACGTACGTGCAACAGTGATGTAATAATCATGATTGATGGCAGGAAGACGATTATAATAAATCAAATCATAACAAATGATAATTATCGAGTAAGTTTTTTTTTATTTTTGATTGATAATATTTGAAGAACCCGACGTGTTAATTATCAAGAAAATTTTTTTGATAAATCTCACTGTTTATCACTTGACAAAGAATGATATTACTGCCTCCGGTTACTGCATACTCGGAAAATGTATAAATATACATACAATCTACATTACCAAGTCAAGAATGATTTTTGATGAAAATATCATGTTGATCCATCATTTTACTTTACTCAGAATTTTAGAAATTTTAATTTAAGTTCTAGTATAAAAATTTAACAAGAAATTGTTGAAATTATTCAAGATAATCGTGCAATAAAATTTTCATTAGGGATTCCAAATTAATTTAAAAATTAAAAAATGAAAGCGTGAGAAATCTGGAGTATTCAATGTGTGTAAAGTTAAATAACATTCTGCATCTAGGAATATTCATCGATGCGACTTTCGTCGGGATGAGAACTTGGCACATAATTTAATAGCAGAACAACTTCCGCGGATGCATTTGCATACGTATGGAAATATGATTACATCTATTAGTAGGAAATAATCACGAATACGGTGCAATTATGTGAAATATTGACCGATTAATAACATAATAATATGTAAAAAAGACACGCGTCTTCGAGTTTGTGCTTCGAGCTATTTTCCTTGTCTTTTTTATTCATCTCACTTAATTTCTTCGTAGATTGCATATTGTCTTCTAGTAACTTATTAATTAACATCAAATTAGTCGATTTAATATCGAAATTTACCAGGAAATTTACCACGATAATGGATTTTTATTCTCAATTTGTCAATTTGATTTTTATTCTCTATTTTAATACGAAAGAAATGAAACAAAAAAGAGTGTCCTATTGGCGTAGCAATTATCTGAATTGATGAATCCTCGCAAAATAGGGATTAGGTCATGGATATCCCGAGTGATTTTTCAATGGCCTCAATATTAATCAGATATAGATATTAATGCTTCAAGAAAGTTAGATAGAATATAAAATTGAATAATATGATCCTAATATCGTTTAATACTAATAACATAATTATTTATAGTGCACTGCTTTATCACTTAAGTAAAATTTATGGGTCATTAGTTTATTTTAAGTTTATTTTCATTAATTATTCAATCTTTGAATTAAATAATACTTTTAGTGCATCGCAATTTATTAATATTTAAAAAAAAAAATTTAAAATAATAACGAAAATATGATATACTGATATTTTGAATATTCAATGAGTACTGATGAATATCGATGTTAAATTATCTTTATCCGTAACAATTTCCGAAAATAAATTTGCGCTATTACCAGAAATAAAATATCGCGTAACGTTGGCTGGCGTCCGTAAGTGTGTCGTCACAGTTACGAAGTCACTCGAGCAATTATACAGGGCACCAAGTTAATCAAATGTCTCGATACGAGACGAATTACAAAAGTCTTGAACGATTATTATTTCTCAACCTTTGAACATACGATATTTGTTTAATTTTCTGCAGAAAAAAATACCGAGTACTATTTAAATAAAGATAAAGGCGATAAATAGCGCGGTCTTACTTAGCGTGGACTTGAATGGCATTAACAGAAAAATGCTTAATTTAAATGAAATTGTAATTTCTGATCATTCTGATAATTCTACAAAAGCATGCGCACTTTAGAGATAAGTTAGCCACGGATGGACTCGTTGGCATCATTTCTACAACATTAATCTTAACACTCAAAGTTTCTCGTGTCACGAATGCACTATAAATAGGCACTTTACGCTCTTCGGCCGTGATACGCGATTAATACAACCAGAAAGGTATCAATTGTACCGATAGGCTTTCATCCATGTAAGTGCAATTAATGACGTTCGCGTTCTGCTTTTTGGACTCATCATTGGTCGCGCGTCGAGCGCCACGTCATTTATTCGATAAAATCAAGCCGTTATGATCCATTTTTCCGATGCCGTTGCACTTTGAAATCTATTTTGTACATTATAGTGAGCGATAAGGAAAACTGACTAGTTTATCTGCGAATTGAATTTACATAAACGAGTCATAGTCGGCGAGAAGCCTACTGATACTTCTCTCTCCCTACTATGATATAAAATAGCGACGCTTCACGATCTAATGACAGTTAAAGCTAGAACAGATACGCGAGCAAACGTTAAGAAGTAAAAAATACATGTGCGTTCTCTTATATCAAAGACAGATGAGAATACAAGATTAATCCTACTGGATAACGATAAAGTGAACTTTTTCCACATAAAAAATTAGCGCCACAAAGATATCTATGCGTAAGACGCATCTACAATAAGATTCGATACTTTACAAAGTGAGTAAATTATAAAATCTTTTTAAATTTGCTAGAATTTATTAAAAAGCATAAATAAATAAAACTTTCAATAATCAAAAATAAAATAAAAAATAAAAATGTCAATAATCAATAAGAAATAAAAAATCTTATCAAATATGTCCAGAAATTGTAATTGTTAAAGATATTTGGTTTTTTAATTTATAAATTAATAATTCTTCATGAAACTACATTTTTTTGTAATAATATTCAAAATTACGACGATTTCTTTAAACATTTCTTTCGATAAATTTATATCTTTTATATTAAAAAATGAAAGAAGCCACACGTAAAGTGTCAAACGCAAACTTTGAGAATTTACTTATAATTGTTATTAAATTATAATCAAGATCAAATTTGATATATTGGAAGTTTCTCTCTTTAATAACAAATGTGTGACGCTAAATCCCGATTGAAATATACACAATGTATTATTTCAGTTTGGGTAAATTGAAATAATATATGATCCATAACAATCCGTAATCCGTAACAATACACACGTTTGTTTCCCAAAATCACTTGTTAGCTGTTGAGTTTGGAAAATATTAATTCTATAGTTATAGATATTAATTCTATCTATATTTGTGATCCGTTTAAATAAATTAAACTATTAAATATAATTCTTTTCTCGATATTAATATCATCTTATTTTTTTCAATGAATTCTATCAATCCTAAAGCTTGTAGTTATAATTTACTTGTATCTTATATAATTCTCTTGTTTTCTCAAAACATTTAATTTAATCTGATTCAAGAGTTTTATTAATTCAATATTAAAAATCAAAAAAACTTTAATAAATTAAATCGAGATTGTAAATAAACAATAATATCATTCTTCTTTCTTTAACTTTAAACGAGTTTAATATAAATTTATTTTATAGCTTAAGAAGATATATTGACGACATCCAATCAAAGAGGGCTTGACTTCAGTTTCCAAGAAATTCGTAGCAAACACGTACAATGTATGTCGATTATTTTATTTCATAATTCTATATAATGTGGTCACGCGCACAATTATGCACTTCAATTTTCCTGAAGTAATAATTCTCTGATGTGAAATCTTCTTTTTTGTTAGGAAAACGCAATCATCACTTGACACGCTTCCCGTTAAAAATTTGGACACATTGTTAATGCAAACGTATGGGCCTAATTTTAAAATATACGACGTAGAATGGAGGTATTTAACAGACCCGGGAGAGAACTTCGGTAGCGTAATATTGGCTATCAAAATCAATGCCGAACAAAATGATAAGAAGAGAACTTTAAGCATAGTCGTTAAACTACCGCCGAAATCAGAATATTTGCTAGATTTATTCGATAGCCCGCTAACATTCAAGAAAGAACTGAAATTTTATAGCGTGGTAGCACCAGAGTTTTTAAAGTTACAAAACGAAAGCGGTATCCCACGGGAAGCTTTGAGTGTTATCACGCCACAATTTTTCGGCGGCAGATTAGGTTTACGAGATCCTCAATGTTTCGACGAGCAGGCCGCCATCGTTTTAGAAAATCTAAAGGATCACAATTACATAACGCAAGACCGCATTCTAGGTCTAGATAAGGTGCATATGGATTTTGCAATCAGTCACTTAGCAAAGCTGCACGCTATAGCAATCGGCCTGAAGTTGAAGAAACCTGAATTTTTCGAAAAGATGGTGTTACCCGTTCTAAATTTCTCTATAAATCAGGCTGCGCAACAAGGTGTGCTGGATATGGTGGGGAAGGCGCACAACGATTACAAAAATATAAAAGAAGCAGAAACTTATCTGGATAGAATTCAGAAAACGATTGAATACGGATTTGCAAACGAACATGCACCGTCGAAGGAACCTTGGGCGACATTAGTGCATCATGATTTTTGGGTAAATAACATGATGTTCAAATACGACGAGTCGGGTAAACCGATCGATATGAAAATTGTGGACTTCCAATTGACACTCTACACCTATGGTGTAAGGGATCTCATATTTTTCCTTATATCGAGTTCTCGAAAGGAGGTGCTCGATAATCATCTTGACGAAATGATTGATTTTTATTATAACTCTTTCATCGAGAGTTTAAAATCGCTAGGTGTAGACATAACCGCATTTCCCAAGAGTCAATTTATGGAGCAATTGAATCAAGTGGCACCTATCATGTTTAATCAGTGCATCATGATGGTGCAAGTAATTCAAGCAGCACGTGGCTCTGTTACAGAAACTACTGAAACGGCAAATAAAGGTGTTTTTACAGGTGGGATTAATGATGTTAATTACAAACAAAAAATGCTGCACATCTTATCTATATTCGAACAAAAGGGATGGTTCGTGAATTAATTAAATTAGATTAGCAAATATCTATCCATAAATCAATTATTTGTAAAGAAATAATTTTTTAGTCTAAAATTTCACAAACAAGATATTGACAATCTTGCAAATATTTGTTAAGCATAGGATCTGTAGAAACTTGTATATAAATATGTAGCGAACATTTTCAAACAAGACAATATTAAATCACAAAGCAATATTAGGTAATATAGACCAAAGCTAAACAGACAATTGATTGACACTTTATAGTCAATAATAATTAAGACTTTCATGTTACATATAAATATTAACACAAATAATACATAATTCATCTGTCACGACGCTAAAAATGTGAATAATACTTTTGACATTTTTAAATATTTACTTTTTTATATTATATTTTTAAAAATGTATCGAAGACAAATAATTTTTAATGTACACATAATTAACTTGTAGTTTCAATTTAATTTTATAAAATAGACACATCAATCATTTTTATATTTATCGCGTTTAAAAAAATATGTTCTTGATCATTGATAATAGTAATAAATATCTGTATGTATAGCATTTATGCAAAATAGAGGATCATGCTTGTAAATATTATAAATTAATAAAACAGTATGTTTATTGTATGTGCATAACTATTAAATAAAATTAATAAAATTCATGAATACATAAACAATAGTTAATAGAATATAAAAAATAGTTAATAGATAATCGCAGAATAATTATCTATAGAATATTATTTATTTATTTAACTTTATAGCAGTTTAAAAAACAGTAATATAGAAAGTACTTACTTCCAGAAGATCTGCTACAGTATCGGGTAAGTTAAACTCCCTGACAACACGTAGTCGCACTTGGCGATTAATTTCATGTCGCGAAGAAAGCGGCAAACTTATGGCTCGTTGACAACTGGGCGATTGTTTCAATTTTTGCTCCCGTTTCAACATTGCAGCCATTGTTGCAGAGTCTGGTACTATAATACGATCAATCAAATTAATTCTTTTATATTAGTAAATATTATTTTATTAAATGTTATTTTCTCTTTTATTGAATTCTCATTTATTATTCGATATAAAAAATATGGAGCATATTCATTTATTTTCATATCAAAATGCGGATATAAATAACAAGAACATTTTTACTAATTTTTACATTAAAAAATATACAGATATAAATAACATTAAATTATCTGTTTTAAAAATTAAAAATTGATTTATGTATATAAATATAATAGCTATTTATATATATGAGATAGCCAAATTCATAATATCAAAACAGATAATAATTTAATGTTATAATACCTGGAAATGCAGCTGCCAGAACATCAACACCAGCGGTACCCATGGCTCTTGGTTTTTCCTCAACCATGTATAGCGCGTCCGGTATATCCGCTACGTATCTCGGCCTTCGTAATCTCACAAGATCAGCTTCTTGAATCATTTGTTCTTCCACCAAAGACTAATATCAAATAAATACAGTATTTATTAGTCATCGATCGATGACTGTGTGTCTAGCTTGGAAAATATTATTTTATTAGTATTATTATTACCTTGATTTCTTCGTAATACGGCATAAATAATCTTGGCCTCACAAAAAACCCATTCTTCTTTCCGCCTCTTATCCAAGCATTCACCCTCAAGTTATCTCGTTCGTCCCCTATCATGTGACTTGGCGGAGTTGAAACCAGTCCTCTCCTAATGGCCTAAATTATCACCATAAAAATGTATTAACAAAATATATATTTAATTTTAAATAATTAAAAAAATATTTTATGGAAAATATACTTGTGCTAATGCTTCACTATTGGGTGGCAGTATATGATCTATTCTGACAAGCGGTAAGAGTTCACTTAGTATCTCTCGTAATTCGATGTCACTGAGATCTCTTTTCTTAATACCCTTTCTTGTGACGGAGTGCACGGTATGACTAAGCAAATTAGGTTCCCGATCTTCCATTCGACGTACTAATTCGTGTTCGCCCCACTTGAGTACTGCCTGCAGTACTTCAAGTTCGCTCGCTTGTAAAAAATGACTCTGTAAAACATTCGCTAAATGGGTGTGATCTAATTGATGAAGGATCGAAGACGAAGCAATCGGCTGAAATTCCTCTCTTAGATAATGCAACGCTTGTCTATGCACCCATGCTGATCCATGAGGTTGACTACCCCATCTATATATAACATAAGTTTTAATAAGTTTTAATAACAATTTCTAATATTTGTGAAAGATTTATCAGTAATCAAATTTACTTCAGAACAGTCGGTAACGATTCCAAGGTGAGATACTCTAAAATAAGATCCTCGCAACCTTGCGATAATATATCAAGCTCGAGAAACCGTCCAATTTGATATAATTCCATCGCTTCTTCTAATGGACTTGGTCGCATTCGACCAGTATGTGTTAGCGCTTGAACCTAAGTTTAAACAAAATATTAATGTATAAGACCAATAGTACAGAATAATTTCTACACTTAACGCTAAGATTTTTTCTTACCTCTCCCAAACTACCAGCACTATTTCCACAACCACTTCCCCTCAATATTAACGATAAATCGACGGTATCTAGATACACAGCATGTAGCAAAACTCTGGCATATCGTTTAGGTATTACACTTTCGTCTAGTACTATTCTAGTAGGTATGTGAAGTGCCCTTTCTGTATGATCCTCGCCTGATCTAGTCCGTCTTTGTATTAAATTTCTGAAGAAAGGAGATCTTGCGGAAAGTATCGCTTTATGACATGGCAGCTCTAATTTGGGACGAAATCCATATTCCGAACTTCCACTATCCGGTCTTTGATAATCACTGTCCGACGTGAATACGAGAGCGGCGTCTGCATAATCACCCGTGTCCAGCAAGTATCTGAGATCATGCTCCAGTGGATTTGGAGTTCCAAACTCTTCTCCAAGTCGCCGGAGTAAGTTCGCTTCCAAAGTCGCATCATGTGGACAAATATCACCAGTGTAAAGATATCGTAACAACGCTGAGAACATCTGTACTTCGAGATGCGGAGTTCGTAACTCCAAACATATTCTAGCACCGTATCCTGAAATTTTTGAAATACGTAATAAAATAATGTCTAAACAATACAATAACGATATCTTATATAAACTTTCACATTACAAAAAAAAATTATAAATAAATCTCATTAGTATTCATTATGAAGAGAATATAATTATATTAAGTACCAGGACAGCCAGCTAGCAAATCCCTAAAGTATGGGCATCTGGCGGAGAGAACAGCTCTATGAACGGGAAAACATGCTCCTCTATATACAAGATCCACATCAGAGCAATGTTTGTAATCATATAACATCGATAGATCTTGCTTAAAAGTAGCAGCTGGCGGTCTAGCTAATTCAGCTTGAACATGAAGATCTTTCAATGCAGCTAACGCCTCGTACTCTTCAAGTAGAGCAGTTGCTTCTAAGTGACTCCATGTCGACACCAAATCTCTAATAATTCTACCATGATCACATGCTTTAGAGGAGCGGCGTCTCCTAATAAACTTCTTGCGTAATGTTGCAAATCCTGTCATCTTCTTCTTTTTCTCTCTATACATGAATAAACAACTATAGAAAATTTAATGTGCGATCAAATTTGCGACTTTCGTCTTTGAATTGTTATCTTTACATTGTCTTCACATTGATATTCTAAATTATGTTATATCATTTATACATTCACATTATATTTTTTAAGAGCCATTCAAAGATTTATAGATAGTCACTAATCAAAATTTTATGGGCACATTATAAAATATAAGCCAAACATTTCTTTTATTTAAAGATTAAATAAAAGTGACATATGAATATTACAAATTTGTATAAAACATTAATAATGTATCTAACTGCATGTACCTAACTGCAATGCCATGTTGTTCGGGACTACTAGACGCTGAAAGTCTGGCTGCTTGGACTGGGTCTCCACCTACACTGGTGATGCTTGATGATGCAGAAGCACCCATTCTATGTGTCATGTGAGAGGCATCTCCAAGCTGTCTTCTCATGAACCAGGAATCCCTTTTATCAGTATTATCTATACCTCTTATACGTCTGCGTTGTAACACACACGGTGTTAAAATACGAAGTACATTCATTGCTCACCCAGACAACAGCCTAAAATGTATCAATGTGCATATAATCTAAGACTTCATTGTTAGTCAAAGTTACAAATTTGTTTAAAATACAAAAGACTACAAAAATAATTTATAAAATATATTGATTTATTGTCTATATATTCAATTATTCTTTTAAAAGCTATAAACAAATACATATACTACATATAAATGTATCATTACATGTTATCATTACTTGTTAAATATTTATCTTTATTGTAATAGTGTTTATTTACTTATAAATATGTTACTTAAGAATGCAAACATGATATCTATGCAAAAAAAAATTTCCATTCGAGCATATTCCAACTGTATTGGAAAACATGCTAGAAGCTAGTATTAAACAACTCAATGTTAAACTCGCCAAAGTTATTCCAATTCCAATTTGAAAGAAAATCGTTCTTGCATGGTTGAAATATCGAGGTGCATGCAAACACATTTTAACGCGCGAATAAAGCTTCAGATCTCCGGAGCTAAGTAACAACTTATTAAAAAATTAATATATCAATAATACATCACATAGTGATAGATCCCGATGGTTTCTTATGAGGAAAACCAGCAACGACGTGGAAAAGGGGAGTCATGATTTCAATTTTCACGATCACAGGATTAGTGGCTGCGAGATGTACACGGTTTCTCGTTTGGACGATGATGCCCGACAATGTCAAGGAGTTGTGCGGTAATGCAAATAACGCGTGACAGGCGCGCTATGTAGTTAACGATACGTGACGTGCGAGCAGCAGCAGCAGCAGCAGGTTCACTCACCTTCGCATTTGCGGGAGAGAAAGGGGGTAGACGGAGGAGGACGAAAAATAGGAAACACTGGTAATATAAATCGAGGGTCGCGTGAACGGAGAGCGATAACGAGCGAGTTACACACAAACGTCCGCCGTCGCCGTCGTTGTCGTCCGAGCGAGATCCGCGAATCTCCTCGCTCAGATGATCAGGCGACGGCGAAGGGACGAGGGAGAAGAATACTCGACGTCGTCGTTACCTGGGTCTCCGGGACTGGCGTCTCTCATCCATATTACTCGCGGTCACTCGGTGCGACACTCGGCCGCACAAACTCGCGCGGATAATCGTCATCACAAAGCACGACAGCCATGTTTATCGTTCGCGGGAGGGAGAGAGCGAGCGAGCGTGTCCAGCAGCGTCTCTCATGCGCGCGCGCGCGCATGTGTGATATGTCGAGTGTACGCGCTGTGCGCGGGGATGCTGTGTATGGTGTATGTATACTGAATGTACGTGTGTGCACGCACTATGTGTGGGGTAAATAAAAGCGAGTGGAAAGTGGTGGATCGCGGTCGCGGCGCCTAACGGTGTCGCCGTCGCCGTCGCTGTTGTTGCCGCGCGCTGCGAGCGGCTCGAGAGCTCGAATCGAACGAATCGATCGTGCCGCGCGATCCACACGTCAAACGCAACGTCAGATGGCAAACGATGTCGTCATGCATTGTGGCTTGTGGTCGATTGCGACGGTGACGGCGATGTCGACATTTTCATTATTTGGAAAAGAGATGATCTGCATTGAAATTGTGGCACGTTGAAAAATATTTGTCTTAATTGTCGCGTGATATTTTCAAGAGAAAAATTTTCGTTTTGATAGCTCTTTTTTCTCTCCCCCCTTTTCGCTTTTTTATTTTATTTTTTTTCTTTCTCGTTTGGTAATTCTTGCCATCGTCGCTTAGCACTATGACATCATTACTTGGCGCGGCGCGTAAAAACGTTGCTTTGCAGAAAAAAAATAAACGTCAAGTAGTATGTACAAAGTAGTAGTACAAAAAAATGTACTCATCTGCGAGATCATAAATGCCTTTTATATGAATTTGTACGTAATCGGAAATTATTAAATTATTATTAATAATCATATGACACGAATATTTTTATGTCTATTTCCATCAATGTAGATTAACTTTAATCATAATTTTTCTTTTATTTTCTTTATTTTTGAAATTTAAAAGAAAATAAAGATTAAATTAAATTGAGATTAAAGTTAATCTACATTCATATATTTTAATGTATATATTAATTTATATTAGAGGCAAATCTCTAACAATATCATGCAAATTCATATTGATTGGTACCTTACAAAACATTTTAAATACATTATAATTATTAATTATTTAAAGCTCATTTTGCTTTAAACTTAATCGCTTAGAGAGAGAGAGAGAGAGAGATCAAATTCTTTTTCATTAATCATACATCTTTGTTATTTATTTTACATTCTTTTTATAAACTTTTTATAATTTGTGATGTAACTAACTTGATTTATATATATTTTAAGAATTTTTATATATATATATATATATATATATATATATATATATTTTAAGAAAAAAAGCATAACAAATTTTCCAGCACATAATTATACACATATATGTACAGAAAAATGATATAAAAGGCTTATATTGCAAAGACTTATAGTCTTGATTTCATTCCGCCAGATATTATAATGATTTCACCAGTAATATAAGAAGCATCATCGCTAGCTAGAAATGCAGTTGCACCTCCAATCTCATCTGGCATTCCAAGTCTTTTCATACTGCAACTCATTACAGCAATATCGTGCGCTTCTTCTGATTCATATAACTAAAAACATAATAATTTATTTTCAAAATTTTCAATATCTCTTTAATGTTGATTGATTGAAGTGATTACGACAAATATACCGCTTTTGAAAATTTAGTCTTTATTATTCCTGGTGCGATGCCATTTACACGAATTCCATCATTTGCAAGCTCATCTGCAGTAGCTTTAATCAAGCCCAATAAAGCAGTTTTACTAATCGAATATATGCCTATTAACTAAAGAGAAAGAATGAAGTGAGTGAAAGAGTTGATAACAATATTAATATTGTGCTACACATATTTATTATATAAAAGAGTTAAAGTCAAAACATATTTTTTCAGACTTACATTAAAGGGCTGATATCCAGCAATTGAACTTGTGATGATAATAGAAGGTGAGTTGCTACATTTAAGAAGCGGCAGAGACTCCTTCATCAACAAGAATGTACATTTGACATTGATATCAAAAATCTTATCCCATATTTGTTCAGTGCTTTCTAGCACTGGACCAACTGCTGGACTAATGGCAGCATTAGATACTAAAATATCCAAGCCTCCGAAATCTTTTTTAGTCTGTAATTTTTTAATTTTGTTTTCAATATATTGATGATTATTATATTTAAACAATGATATGATTTACGAACAATGATTTACCATTGGAAGAAAACTGTAGTTCAATTTCTCAAAAATGATGCCAATTTGTTGTATCAACTTACTTTCTCAAACAGATTTTTCCTGTCTTCTGCCTTTCCTACATGGCAGACAGTACCCGCAATTTGTAAACCCTCAGATTTAAGTTTATCTACAGCCTTCTTCACATTTGATTCCTTACGACTACTGATCATGACTTTGGCGCCTTCCTGCGCTAGGCGTTTTGCTATGGCAAAGCCTATTCTGTAAATATTCAAAACATAACCTAAGTACAATATTAAAAAATAAGTTAATATAATTAGATTTCCTACAAAGGAGAAATAAATGTCAATAAATAAATGTTTTAAAATGTACAGATAGCATTAATGCTAAAAAGAAAGTTAAAAAGAAAAGTTTTTTTCACATTACCCTTCTGTGGATGCTGTCACTATCGCGACTTTTCCTTCCAATCGGTTGCATTTTATTAAGCAAGATGTATTACTACTCAATTTTCGAATATTTTGATTGATCGCCATACGTAACATCGTGAAAGACGTGAAAGATGTGAAACAAATACGTATAGTATTATGTATCATTATTGCATATCATTCCAATCTTGAAGTTTGAACTCTGATATCTGTAGATATATCATCACATCTTTTATCTTTACACACACACATACACATCATCCCCTCCCCCCACACACACACACACACACACACACACACATATATATATGTATATACGTGAAGGGTGTTCCTTTTAGCTAAACTTCTTGCATAATTTATCTTTTCTTCTTTTTTTTTCTCTATGTTAAAAAAAAATAAGAAAGATGAACTGCGCAACAAGTTCAATTATAAAGAACAAGCCTTGTGACATAAGCATTTTTCTTTTTATTTTGTGTAATAATAGACTTGTTCTTTTAGCTAAACTTTTGATTCATTTTTTCTTTTTTCTTTTGCATAAGTGTCGGTCCACAATAAGTATTTAATCTTTGAGCCGTAAGAAATTGACTAATCATAGTCGAGTATTTTTTTCATATTCGATTATAATTGGTCAATTTCTTACTTCTTAAAACTTAAATCACCTATTGTGGACCGACACTAATAAGAGAGAAAAGAAAAAAGCTGAATGGTGTAAGTTCAGATAAAAAGAATAGACTTAAAATAAATAGATAGAGAGGGGGGAAAGGAGGGAGAGAGAAAAGATATATCCCTTTTATATATATGCAATATAATTATAAAAATAAATAATTTTTCATTTTTTAAAATGATTTATTATAAAAAAATATTTTATATACACAGAAATAATTATACTAATTCTCCACAAGCAGTTATGACGACTTTTTGCGATGGCGTGCCAGCTTTTGATCCACATTTTTCAATTTTTCTAAGTACATCTAATCCACTAAGGATATGTCCAAAAACAACGTGCTTTCCATCCAACCAGTCTGTTCTGGCTGTACACAAGAAAAATTGTGAACCATTTGTATTTGGGCCAGAATTAGCCATCGATATCGTTCCTGGACCAGTATGTTTCAGTTCAAAATTCTCATCATCAAATTTGTTGCCATAGATTGATTTTCCACCCGTACCATTATGATTGGTAAAATCACCTCCTTGACACATCTGTGACGTTTATGTTAAGAATTTTTATTTAAAATTAAAAGACAAATAAAATTACCTAAAATACTCTTAAAAAAAAAACAAATATGTGATAATTTAAAGGATACAAAATCTGGAATAATCCTATGAAAGGTGCTACCCTGATATCCATATCCTTTCTCATGTGTACAAAGTGCCCGAAAGTTCTCTGCAGTCTTTGGTACAATATCTGCTCGTAACATCATGATAATTCTGCCTACCTCTTGCTTTCCTATACTTATATCAAAGTAAACCTGAGGATTTTGCTTTCCTTTCTTTGGTTGCGCAATATCATTTGTCTTTGTACTATCGTCATTTTTTAATGTCTCGCCTGCATGCTCTTGTAGCCAATTATCATCCGCCCATACCGGTTTCGATGAACCTTCTTTTATCTTTTGTGGCTTAGCGATATTTACCCTTATTGTTCGGCCAAACAGTTCCGAGTCGTTCTGTTAATCAAGATAGATTATTTTTTATGAATTATCATGAGACAAATGTAAACAGAAATGTTATTATTGTTATTATTGTTCTTATATGTTTCTAATGATTAGATAAAGAAAAAAGTCAAAGATTTATATCAAAAGAATATTAATATTTTCTATATCCTTTAATTCATTTTAAAGCTTATCAGTAGCTTTTAAGAGCTGACATTTATCAATGAATAATTCGTAAAATTCATATTAATTATCTGCAGCAATAAGTCTGAAAAATTCTCATATATCAGACTGTTAAGTTATCAAACGATTCATTGATGTTATTAATGCTACTTTAAAAATATACCATGTTATCTATAGCTGCAGCTGCATCTTCTGCTGTTTCAAATTCAATAAATGCAAATCCTCTGTGCTTTTCAGATTCATAATCCAATGGTATCTGGACATCAACAATTTCTCCAAAAGGTATAAATGCTGCATGTAACACCTTTTCATCAACTTCCTCAGCCAAACCACCTGAGAAACAAAGTAGAATCAAACTATTAATGTCAAAATTAATTTGCCGTATAATGTTTCTTAATAACAACCATTGCAAAAGTTATTTCTTAAATAAATAAATAAATAAATAGCAATTTGTATAATTTATGGTAACTTTAATTAATCCAGCCAATTTTCAAATAATATACAATTATGTCTATTTCATTCAATGAGATTATCTTTAATTTCGATTTGACATACTTTTATTTTTTTCTTAGTTTTAAGAAAAAAATAATAAGTATATTAAATCGAAATTAATTTAGAATTAGAACAGTTAATTTAGAAAGACATCATAGACATAATATTATGTTGTTAATATTATACTATTTTCTGAATGAAAGAAAATGTGTGAAATATGAACGAAATTATTTCAACTTTTTATTGTTTGACGAAAAAGAAGCTTTGAATACAAAACGACAAATTACACAGTCAGAAATCTTGCCATGAGCAATTATATTAATTATACTATAAAATTAATTACCGGTTAAGTTATTCGAAGTTACTATTAGGGTTAAGTTACGCCAAGGTGTATTAAATACTTTGGACTATCAATTTATACGTGCCTACATAAATGGTCCGCTTCGTGTTGCTGCTCATGTTCACGTGAAAAAAACTTTTTATTTTTCAATGCGATATCCAATGTCACAAACAACCTGATAAGCGTGTTGACCGAGGGACGACGTCGACGCATCGGCAGCCACGGACACGATTCGCGCCGCCGAGGATTTATAAGTCAAGCGCGATGCGATCGACGGTGAGAGCGCGTCGCTTACATAAGCTCATTCTGTCAATCGTGCTTTCAATTGACAACATTACTCGCGAATGACTGGTCGGTCGTTAAATGAGCGATACGTAGTACTGTCGTCAAGTAACCTGTGAAGAGTAAGTGCTGGAGAAACATTTTTAATCATATACCTGCGCCAAAATGAACTCTTCTTCTTCAAATTATAAATAGATTAACAATTAAAGATGAACTTGCGATTATACAAGTATGTGCTTCGTACGCGGAAAAGAAATGTAATCATATTGTATTATAATTGTATTGATGAGAATGATTTGATCTATATATCGTTATGTATAAGGAGACAATTGTGGAAGATTGAATGAAAGTTGAAATATATATTGGAATTGACGCAACATAAATTTATGCATATTTTTATTTGTATCAGGAAATTTTTAATTATTTTTTTTTTATTGTATATCTTTTTTATTTATAGAACATCTGGTCACTTGTGAGAGAATGCTTAGGACAAAGTTGTTACAACGGTGCTTGACGCATCATATGCCTTTGAGCTATAGAGCAATGCATCTCTTGAGGAATAATGCATACATTAATGGGAAATGGATAGGCGCCAATAGCAAACGGACATTTCCCATTTACAACCCAGTTGACAATACTGTTATTACTCATGTTCCTGATATGAATGTTGCTGATACTCAGGTAGCTATTGATGCTGCTGTCAAAGCTTTCGAATCGTTCAGTAAAACCACAGCGAAAGAAAGGAGCGATTTGCTTAGAAAATGGTACAATTTGATGGTCGAGCATTCCGAGGATTTGGCTCTTATTTTGACTAAAGAAAATGGAAAATCACTTGCTGAGTCTAGAGCAGAGATCAAGTATGGAAATTCATTTATTGAATGGTTTGCGGAGGAAGCTAGGAGGATTAAAGGAGAAATACTGCAGGCACCTGTATCGAATAGAGAATTGTTTTTGTTGAAACAACCAGTCGGAGTAGCTGCTTTAATCACACCATGGAACTTTCCACATGCTATGATTACCAGAAAAGCAGGAGCCGCACTCGCTGCTGGTTGTACTTGTATAGTAAAGCCATCTGAAGACACTCCGTTGACGGCATTGGCACTAGCTGATCTAGCGAAACAGGCGGGCTTCCCTGCAGGAGTCTTAAATGTACTCACTACGAGTATCACGAATTCCGCAGCGGTCGGCAAAGAGCTGTGCGAAAATCCGAAGATAAGAGTGTTATCATTTACCGGTTCTACAGTTGTCGGAAAGATTTTATATCAGCAGTGTGCTTCAACTATGAAACGGCTCGGTCTCGAATTGGGTGGTAACGCACCATATATTGTGTTTAAATCCGCGGATGTAGATTTAGCTGTAAACAGTGCCATGGCGAGTAAATTCCGCAATACTGGTCAGACCTGTGTCTCAGCAAATAGATTCTTTGTGGAAGCTGATATTTTCAATGAATTCGTCGAGAAATTCGTGGCGAAAATTAAAAATGATATTAAAATGGGAGACGGTTGTAAAGAGGGTATTACTCATGGGCCACTTATCAAAAAAAGTCAATTAGATATGGTAAACAGTTTGGTAGAAGACGCGGTTCAAAAAGGTGCTAAGATACATTGCGGCGGAGGTCCATTGCCAGGTCTCGGACCGCTGTTTTATGCACCCACTCTGTTAACAAATATAACTAAAGACATGCAAATTTACAACAAGGAAATCTTCGGACCCGTGGCTGTAATCAATAAATTTTCCAGCGAAGAAGAAGTATTAAGACAAGCTAATGATACACCCGTTGGTTTAGCCGGATACTTTTTCTCGCAAGACATATCGCAAATATTTAGGGTTGCACGCAAATTAGAAGTCGGCATGGTAGGTGTCAATGAGGGATTAATTTCATGTGCAGAGGCTGCTTTTGGTGGAGTGAAAGAATCTGGTTTAGGAAGAGAGGGTTCTAAACATGGGGTTGAAGATTTTCTTGATATCAAATACGTATGTGTTGGCAATCTTAAATATTAAATATACAAAATTATACATTTTGAAGAACAATCACTATTATTCGATTGTTACTAAAAATCAGCAATGGACAATAATAGATTATGTAATTTAATAATCTATTATAATAAATAGTTATAATTTTCTGTTAATAAACAGAAAATTAGTGCATATATGTTCTAGAGACTGTAATTCTTGGCTATAATTGTTTATATATGACTCCATTAATTTTATTTTTAATAATTTATATATTTTTCTATTATACAGATGTAAGTTCTTTTGTAATAATAAACATTGAAAATAATTTATTTTGTTAATTGTAAATCTTGAATTAATTTTTAAGACTCAAGCAGCTTTATTAATTTGCATCATGTACATTTATTAAAATTTATATTTAACAATTTATTATTGTATATGTTTATTAATTAGATTATTAATTTTTTAAAGAATGTAGTATAATTTAATTATAATTTAATTATATTATAAAAGTATTGTTTTTTTTTTTTTACATTAATCTCTGTTTCTTCCTATGTATAGATTTTACATTTTATATGTATATCACATAACATACAGTACAAAACAAGTCTTCCAAATTTTATAAATTGACTACAGTATGTAAGAAATGTCTATAAGGGACATGAATACATTTGCTCCTACACTTATATTTTTTTCTATAGGTGATATATATTTTAGTTATATTTTATAATTACGAGAGGAATTCTATGGAATATTTTAAACAATATATATAAGAATAAAATATTAAACAATAATAAAAGAATAAAATATTAAACATATAGAAATACATAAGTGTATAATTATAATTATATCACTACATAATTATCATATTATAATTATATAATTATAATAATAATAAATATGTAGATGTTAATATCCGGCGTACACAGATATCCCATACTTTTTTCCACTTATATCATTTCTTTAATACATTTATTTTATTAGCATATTCTGTTATTTAATTGTCAATTTAATAAGTATCAAACTATGTTCAAATTCATTTGAAGTTACAATAAACAGAAAACTTTCATTAAACCTAGTTATATTATTATTATTTAATTGTGTAATTTTTATTCATATATATTTGTTCATATAATTTAAAAATTATAAATAAAATTATAAACATTATATTATATATATTAAAACAAATAATATGAATTTCTTTGCTTTTTTGTATATACAATTAAAAAAGTATGGTATAACTTATGATGTTTTGCTTTTATCTACAATGTATCTGATAATCCGATAAAAGTCTTAATCTCTCTGCTGCTCAAGTGTGTAATTCCGTTATAACTGATAACATCTACAATCGCGTTATTTAAAAATGACAATTTTTTGTAGTGTCGCTTTGTAATGGATAGGTATTTGCATAATTACATGATCATATTTTAGAAATAAAGATGTATTCACATGATGTAATAGTAAATATAATACATGAACAGTAAAACATGTTACATAGATGTTATTAATGACAGCGTTATAACCAGAATAAAACAGCAGTAAGAATGTCAGCAATTTGTCAGTCCATGTTTTTTAATATACCTTTCTCTGGCTTCTTGTATCATTTTAGTTTTCTTTTCCTGGAAAGAAGTAATAACGAATATTCTCTCCTTTGCTGAATTTTGTGAACCACTAGACAATATTACGGACGATTGAGCTGGCGGATTGGGCTCCGGAGTATAAGTAACTATGCCATCGAGAATATTGGCGATTGTAACATCGACATTTCGAGTTTTCACTATAAAAAGCAGATAAAAACAACAGATGAAAAACAGATTTTAAAACAATTGTGTTAAAAAAATCGTAATTATCATACAGTAAGATTACAAAACACAAAATTAATCAAGATTTCAGAAGATGCGTACTGAGATCTCGTAGAATCACATTATGTGGGACTAATGGAAGTACATCTCTAACTTGGTGAACCATCCTTTGTATCTCTATGCTATGTATAACTTGTGAGTTTGGCGTATTTCTGTTAGGACGTGCATTACTGAGAATTCTCGTGCGATAGCGCTTCTCGTATTCTGTTTTATCTGATACAGTATGAGAACACGTCTGTAGTCCTAGAGTATCCGCGATATCTTTCTCTACTTCTCGCACAAGTATCTCATGGTCTGGATTTCGTCTGATTTTCAGGTACTTGAGAATGAAAATGGTATAGGGTACAAACATAAACCAAAATACTTCTGTCCACCATGTTGAAGCCAATGAGGTAACATGCACAGGTACAACTTCTGATCTTAATGCTTTAATGGCCACTGGCTGGACAGATGTCTCTATACTGAATGGCCAGGAATTGAATTTCAATAAAGCAACTTGACTGTTAGTCGTACCAAATTCAGGCTGTATAGCTATGCTATACATGGAGGTGGAAAGAAATTGCTTTATATTGGCAATTAATGTCTCCTTACTGGTCATATTCATCTTTTGTAATCCCAATACATTACTCAAGGCAGTAGGTAGTTCCCAAACACTGGGAATCAATGTTTCTGTCGCGCAACGGAGTGCAAAGTGATCCAAAACAGATACATTATTGGCAATGATTATCCTCGACTGTTTGTCTCTGGGTTCGCTTTCAGCATCAATTTTAACTATGATGCCAAAAGCAATTCTGATGCCATAACTTAAAAATGTTCGCAGAAAATTGCAATCGGGTAGTAATGATGCAAGAAGCCAAAGCAGCAACACCACTAACAATCGTAGTGACACTAATATAAATCCTAATGGTGAATATAAGACAACAGGTAGAAAGCGCCAACCGCTAGGAAACCTAAATTTACAAATACAACATAATTGATTAAACTATGTTTATAACACTTTGTATTAAATTTGGATGATAATTATAATAATAACTTTAATTTCAGTCTTTATTTTTTTAAATAAGAACCAAAATTAAAGTTATTTTTTATTATAATTTAATATATATGGTGAATTTTCACATATGATCAAGAACAACCCTTTCATTTATACGAATACTTTTAGCAGTTTTCAATCAAAGTTTACGATAAAAATAATGTAATTAGGTAATTATGGCGAAGATCTCTCGCGATATTTGAGGGAAAAAAATCACCTCACCTGTTTTTGTTAAATAAACACTGGATATCAATTTGTGACATCTCTTACAATAAACATCTGTCATTTAAAGATACAGTACTCGTAAGTTGCTCGTGTTTTCTCGTTAATATTGAAGCCGTTAAGCTAAATATCATCCAGATAGCAACACGATTATTATTTGATCCTTTTCTCACATACTTTTCAGTAACCTCCCAATTGATGCGAATTTTCTTTTTCGTCACTGTCTGCAATCAGCTGTTCTGAAATAGTATGATAGTACTAGGGATTTTTTTACTTAAATTTTGGCGGGAATTACAAACGTCTAGAATCGTTTTGCGAAACTGTTTAGCTCACAATATAATTACAATTTGAAGGAAATATACTAATTCGAATAATTTCTAATCAAATGTGCAAATTGTAGAGATTATACAATGTATTATCTCAATATTATTGAATATATTTTCCATTTATTTTTTGTCATGTTTTAATAACATATTTAATGTCAGATACACACACACATACACACGCACACACACACACACACACATACACGTACACGTGTGTGTGTGTTGCAAAATACTTGTATGTACATATATACATATGATTAAATATTTATCCATTTTCTTTGGATTGATACATTTATAAATACAATTGTTAGTTTTTTACCAAACGGAATTTATTTTTTCAACAAGTATATTTTCCATTATATGATAAAGAAACTTATATAGAAAAGGTTTGTATTACAGAAAGAAGAATTATATTTAAAATAACATCATAGATTAGATGAAGTTGTATGACGAGAGAAACGCCGATCAGCAGGAATAATACATAAACTTTCATAACAATGAAGTCACATATTTTACAGCAAAAACTAAAAATTTCAAGACGACGCAGCATGCTTTGTGTAATAATTAATGGGATTCAATATTTGTATTATTTAATTGCATTATCTATTAATATAATTAATATATACACTTGTATCACACACATAGTCTCATTACTATAAGATCCATATAAACCCAGAAATTTATTTGAAACAATTATTTTTTTTTTATATTTTCGATACAGATGTTTGCATATGTAGAAAATAAGAAGAAATTTAAAAATAATTCGTACAAGCTTATATATGGGCTTTAAAACTTACTTTATACGTATTTGGAATAATATGAACTAGTTTGCACTTTGATTCTATCTGTGTGCACCTGATAATGTGATGCCGCGTAATGTAATGATATAAAGCATGTATGTATATGTATATATATTTATATAGAGCATATTCTTTAGTCAGTAAGTTGAAAATAAAACTCGGGAGTCCATAGCTATTGCCCCTATGCTTGTACATATAAAAGTGCAGAGGAATGATTCCTCATAAAATACAGGCTCTCTCGAGAGATTTCCTACGATCGTTTATCTTACCTGAGGAAAGCGTCGCAAACGTTTGCTTTCTTCTGAATCACGAAACACGTTCATATGTGTATGCGTATTATATAAGAATGTATACATGCGTTATTATCATAAACAATACAGATCTGCATACGCACATATGGCCATGTATATATTATATATCTATCGTTCTTGCTTAAAAGGATTTGAAATGTCACATTACTATAAACATTTGTTCTAAATAGATTACATGACATTCATTTCAGTGGGATTGATTTCCATATCATTGTTCATTCGCTGTTATTTCGGGGACTACATGGGACCCTCTATTAAACTGATCTTCATTGTACAATAATAAATGCTGCGTCCCAGACATAAGAGCGCCAACAAAAATGCACCTTAAAACATATTAGAATATTATGAAATTAGAAAAAAATCAGAAAAATGGGAAAAATGTATAAAATACTGCACTACACAGTATTATTGAATAAATTATCGACAAATCGTAAAATTGAGGGCATTACTTATACCTACCAACATAAGCTACATAGATACCACCATTCGTTTTTACATATTTATAGGTCCCAACCTATATAATTATATATGAAGTAAAATTAATATCACAGAGAAATCACTAATTGAATATAAGAATCAAGTTTGAATACTTGCCGTTACTCCTATAGCAATTACTAAAGCTATAATTCCAACAATAACGAATACAATCCCTCTTCCTCTGGCAAAGTCTGGCCCAACGGAAGATATCTTACGACAATGGGGACATCGAGCCAAAGCATTATTTAATGTGTTAAACTGTAAAAGATAATATATTAATTAATGAAGACGTAAAAATCAATGAAACAATAATTTCACTATCTTTGATAATTTACCAAGAATGTGTCATGGCAATGAGCACAGCCTACCCTGCACATGCCTGGCATAGATAGAACTGGTGGTGTAATAGGACTTGGAGCCAGATTAATTATACGTTTACAATTTGGCCTCGGACAGGCAATACGCTGCGAGGAGCTCTTGCATATCAGCAGGCAATTGCATGGACATCGTACATATTTCTTTCCAGGAGGAGCATTCCGTATAGGCTGCAGAAGAAGAAAAAAACAATTACATTAACATTGTCATGTATTAACAAACCAAAAAAGAAAAAAAGAATAATTTTGAAAAACATACTGTGGCTTCGTTACACTGACAGCATTTAACGACATGTTGATCCCTCTTGCCAGAGATATCTATCATCGCTTGACAAACTCTGCAGGTGACCATCGGCATGCCACCCTGGATGGCAGACTGATACGGCGGCGGCAGCTCGTCCGGCCCAATTGTGGAGACGGTGTGCACGGTAGATTGCGTCTCATCTGAAATGATAGTGAGCGATGACACTTCCTGGAGACGATCCACGCGAGAACGACGGGTCCGACGGGCCCGTCGGGAGACCCGCACATTCGTGTCGCATCGCGTCGCGTCGCGTCATATCACATCGCGTCGCGTTGCGTCTCGTCGAGGCGCGTCCGCGTTTCGTACCGATCGCATCGCTGCCGTGCGAGCTGTACGTGACGTTTTCATTCTTCAGCAGCGGCTGCCGCTCGCTCTCCTTGCCGTCTCCCATGCCAAACGATGGTGGGACCAACTCGCTGCCACGGCACCACGGACACGGTTCGCTTCTATTGTTTGACAGAACGGCTCCCGGTGCATCGATGACAAGGATGACAAAATACGAATCCCCTCTGTCGTCCGCGATGTTGCGCGAACATAGAAGGAAAATCACAACTTGCCGCACAGCCTTGTGCTTTCTTTCGCCCGCTATGCACAGTCCGCACTTTAGAGCGAGATGGATTATGGGGTCAGCGAGAGAAAGAGACAGAGAGGATAAATGATAATTTGTTCATAAAGTGCAGAAATAAGGTGTACGACGCAGCGGAAGAGAAATAGACATAAGTACTCGTCCAAACGCGTTTAGGAACGTCGGTGACATTTACGATTTTCTTCACGTTGGCTGCACTGCACCGGATGATGTCGATATGAGTAACACGACGGAATGCACATTGAGATTATGGTTATGAGAGGACGGGGCTCGGGGCTGATTTTTTTTAAACAGCGAAGTACCCTCTAATTCCGAGTGAATTTACGTTGATTGTCGTAGCGGCGGTGGGGTCGACGAGGCATTCGTGTTGGTTTTTCGATTTATTTAGGACGATTTACGACAATTTACGGGGATTCATCCGAGGAACACCGTGATTGTTTTGCGTGAACAACGCATGATCAAACAATCGACGTCGCACACATGCAGAAAACATTTACATTGTATTGATGTTTATAATATAATATAATGGAGGTTGTGAAACATTTGTGGAACGTCAATCAATTTATGACGAAACTGAAGAGTCCACTTGTTACAGATTTACAAATATTTTATATGTAATTTTTTATATTATTTTATATTAATTTTTTATATATTTGACTTATTTATAATATGAAACAATTTGAACTATAAGTATATTATAAGTATATTAATAAGAAATATTTTTCAATAGTGCTCATTATTTTTATTTAATATTTTCAAATATGTATAAAATAAATATGTATTAAAATAATTATATCATGATCAATTTTATAAGTCTAGAAAAATGATACATGCTTCTGTATATTACTATATTACTAATATATAAAAAAATTTTTGTAATTTTTAGGCAGAAATGTAAAAATCTTGGCAATTGCGTAGAGCTACCACAGCAAAATTTTGGGCCATCAGTAATGTGTTCGCATTGTGGATCACTTTGGAATACAGTGGATCATCAGGTTCGTGTAGCAAGTAGCAGAAAAATGTCTAGATCGGTGAAAAAAATTATACGACAAATGAATGAAAATCCAGATCAAAAGATTCCAAAAGCTCGTGCAAGTTTGGTACAGAAATCTATAAAAAATGAGATGAATAAACTGGTCATTAAATGTTCTATCTGTTCCAAGAACACCAAATTGCCATTCAAAAAGGAAAGCCGCTTAAAGCCGGTCAAATTGAATAATTCTCAGATGGAGACACCACAAAGTAATCGTAAAAAGAAAAAGAAGAAATCTAAGGATAAAACTGCTGGTTTAAACATCTCAGGTTGCATGCCTATATCGCATTTAAGCAAGAAAAGCAATGAGAGTATAGTATCTACTACATCATCGGTAGTAACATCTAAAATAATAAATAACAAAAAGTTATTTAATTCCTCTAAAAAATCTAAAAAATTGAATGTAGCACGATTAAAAAATATTATGAAAAATAATACGTCTACAAAAAGAAAAAGTTTGCATAATTTTTTGACAGAATTATATTGAAACCTAATGAAATTGAAATAAAATAGAATGTATATGTATATATTGTAAATATTTTTATAATAATCCACAAAGATATTTGTTAATAAATGATATGATAATTTAAAATTAAAATATGGTCTCTAAATTTAATTATTGAAAGTATAATTAAAATTCTGAATTTTTAGAAATTCTAAAGATTTATGTTTGTAATTAGTTTTAAAACATACAAATGTATGAGTATATTTATTTGTTTGCAAAACAAGTATTTTATGTTATTAATATAGTAACGTAGGAAATATATAACGTATTACTTAAAATGATCTTAAAATAAAAATGGGCTATGATATTGGTCTAAGTTTTTAATAAAAAAGACTATCATTATGTTTTTCATAATTTAAAATATGAATATGTTATTTGAAATTTTCTTAAAATGAGGATCAAGAAACTATAAATACTACTTGCAATTAAAATTAGAAGAAGAAAATTCATTTATACTACAATGTTTTTTAATTAAATTGTCTATTTTTTGGAAAACAGTCATATAAAGCAAACATTAAATACACATTTTCAAACATTAATTATATTAACTCTCATTGATAACTATACTCGAGTCATTCATAAAGAAACGTTTGATTGCGGATTGTTAATAAATATAAAGTAAAAATGAACACTATTTTTCCTCGTCAAATTTTTACGAATGATTATAAATACGAATACAATATTAAATTAACATTGATCGCACTGCGCCACGTCAAAAAGTTAATAAGTTTCTGGTTTTGTCTCGGTTACGACAAAATGATACTCGTAGTACTTTCGTTTTGTGGTCCTACATTATTTTCACTTTGCAGGCTTATGGTCTATGCAAATAAAATGAATGTACTATACAATATACGCTCCGTCACTTATAGCTTCAGATACATGCGTATCCATTTTTTTTTTTTTTTTCCGAGATTCTCCTCCGCAGTCACTCCAGTGGAATCTCCTTCTTTACGACCTGCAACATCGGGGTATACTTTATGCACGGTGAAGTTGTAGAATTTTAATGTATTCCCGCGGCACATACCTCGCTCGTATACCTTATTTACTTCGATATCCGCATAAAAAAGGCAACTCACACAGAGGATAGGGAAATCGTTATTTACGCAGTGGGAAGCTGCGAACGGCCGCACGGATCCGCGATGTCGGAATAATGCCGGGCATTAAATTTTTATTTCGTTCTAAATAGCGCATATAAGCGGCATCCGATAGAATTCTCTCAATTTTCTGAATCAAAATTATTATCAAAAACGACGAGTAAAATCAATTGGAGGGTAACTTTAATTATGTTACATTTAATAAATTCGAATTCGTAATATGTACAATTTACTAGAGAGTTTTAATATTTCTATGTAAAATTAAGCAAAAATGTAGATACAATTGTTTAAAATTAATTAATAATTTATAATTAATTATTGTAAAATTCCACCGAAAATTCACATATAGATCGGGAATATAGATCGGTTAATTAGAATTGGTGTTATAACATCTGGATACAATATTTAACGCATTTTAATTTTTATAAGTTACTCATTTTTATTTACTTCAGTAAACGTATTGAGATAAAATTTTATTCCGTGAAAGAAGGAAAATGTGAAAAACAACAATTCCATATGTTATATAAAAAATTAAATTTTACATAAAATATATTCTCGCTAATTTTTCGTAGCTCATCTATTTTTCATAATTCGCATTTATACATTTTCTTCCGAGCTCGGAAATACATAAGAGCGCGGATAATAATGCAGAGTATATCGATACATGACGCAGGTGCGACCGTTCGACAGTGTCATTTGCAGGCGATCTATTCACTTTTACGATTTTCAGCCGGAAAGTTTCGCGTGCACGCAGGAATTCAACTTTCATGCAACCGTTGTGTTAATTCGGTCAGTGGGTCGCGGCAGGAGGTGGCGAGGAGGAATCGGAAGAATCGTCGGAAGAGGAGAGACCGGCGGCGGCCGGTGACGGCGACGAAGGAGAAGGAGAAGGAGAGGAGGAAATATGTATGTAGAAGATGAGGAGGAATCGTGTTAGTCACCTGAATGCAAGCCTCGAGGTAATCCCGCTCGGACATTTCCTGGTCCTTCGCAGGGGGAACTTTTCCCCGTCGGCGCAACTCTTGCTTGGCGTCGTTCAAGTCAAAGATCGCCACGGGATCCAGCCTGCCCTTGAGCACCAGGCCCGCCAAGTACTCAATGTAGTGCTGCCTGCGGGGGAAAAGTACCCAAGATTTTAGTCAGGCACGCGGTCCCCCGCTTTCCGTTTACCTCAGCCATATCGTTCCTGTAATGCTCCGGGTCGCGCCCGTACCAGTTCGGGGGCAGTTTCAACCCTGCGCGTCGCACGCACGTTTCGAGATCGTCCACGTTTAGCAAGGGCAGCGGTTCCAGCTGTGTCAAACGGATCTTTCGAACTAGATACTCGACGTAATGAATCCTGGGAGATACACGGAGGATCTCGTTAGCGATCGACCTCGGGGAGGAAAAGTGAGGGCGGGGAGCGAGAAGGGGAAACGGCTTTGCCGCGAGATCGTTTCGAGGAACGTCCGGAATCGCCGCGAGATTGGGAACGATATACCTTCGCTCGCCCCCATATACTCCCCCCATGTACCTTCAATATACTCGCGCGTGAGCGAAATTCTAAATCGCCCGATCGGCGAACGCGTCGCGGAATGCACCATTCGGCGGATCTCTTTCAGAACAGAAAGCTGAAGGCTTTTGATTTTGACGAATTACCGAGGTAACTTTATTCGATACGTGATACTATTCCCGTATAAATTGTGTCGACTGATTTTGAAACGAAAATACTCCAGTATTTTTTTTTATATATAATCTTAACTGTAATAATTTCTTTAAAAGGGCGACCTGCTGTCGCCGTTGCAATTGATAAAATAATAATGATGGAGCTTCTCCAAATATAAACTTCAAATTATTAGCTTTTGCTTCTTTTTTTTTTTTATAAAGTCAATTTTTAAGAAATTTATATATATATATATATATATATATATATATATATTATGTGTCGAAAACGTATTTTTGATATTTCAAATATCGATCGTCGTGACGGATCTTACCTGCACAGACCAGCGTGGCCTTCAACGACGTCGGAATTGCACACAGCGTCCACGACCCCGGTCGGCGTTTCTTTCTGCAATTGCACTTTGCACTTGCGTTCCCCGACCGGACCTTCGGTGTCGTAATCAACGCCGTTTTCCCTGAGTAACTGTTGCAGCTGCGCCGGCTCCTTGTCACGAAGATAGAAGAGACAATTGCGCGGATGATGGGCGTGTAGGCCCAGTTTGGCGCAATAAGGGCTGACCGTGCATTTCGCCCCCATCATGAAAGCCTTGCCGCAACCGCAGCAAAACTCATATTTACACTGGCTGCACGTGAAATGCATGCAACCTATAAAAATTCACGAGCCCCTTTTTTCAGCGAGCTTCGAAAAATGTCTCTGTGATATGCATATTCGAATAATTTAGAAAAAATATCTCGCCCCATATTTTAAACTCGCTCGCGGGATCGATAAAAAAAATAACGCGGTATTAAAATGGTCCACGTATATTAAGATAATATTTGAAATCAACATTTATTAATTCTTGCATTACCATATTGTTTTTATAAAGTAAAAGCAATACAGCGAATAACTTTATTGCGCGCAGAGAGTTTATATCCTGAAATTTTTATTTAGTAACGGTTTTCTCTTAGAAATATTTAACGGCAAAAAAGGAGAAATGCCATGAAGGAGCAACTCGTTTTTTTTTTATATAAAAAAATACAGATTAAATTAAACACTTAAAATATTGAGAGACATAATAAATAAAATTTATGTCACGATTAAAAAATTAAACTAACTATCTGAGCAAAATTATATTTAAAAATAAATAATTACCTCCTCGAGACAGAGAATAACGGAACTTGCACTTAGGACAATCGATGCCGTTGTCAGCCAGATGTTTAGCCAAACCTGCGGCTTGATTGTCGGGATCATTTTCGTCCTTCCAAGCGGCAAATTTCTCGCATGAGATCCCTTCGTGCTGTTTTTCCCACTAAGAAACAATAAATAGAAAATAAATGATTATAATATCCTCATTTAACATAATGTTATTAGAATTATAAATGTATTATATACCGGTCTTCGACAAAAGGCACAGGTGACCGATCGACAATCGGGACAGATTAAACGCTTGTGGTGAGGATCGGCGTAAAATCCGCTTGAACACTGGAAAATAATAAATAATTTTTCTTATAACATAACTAATTTAAAGATTGCGATTAAATAATTACCTGAATGCACCACTTAAAATTCGGATCCTGCATCAAAGTTCGGTCTCTGAGCTTCCTTTGGAAAAGTTCGTGAATCGGCGGATCCAGCAGAGTCTTCAGTTGGATGTCCAAATTACTAAAATACTCGAGAATTTCGTCCTCGCTCGCATCCTTGAGATTAGGCTCTTTGCAAAACGGACAAACGGCATCCGTGATGTTCCTGTCGCTGATCTGAATGGTAAAATAATTCTTTGCGCATTCATTGCAGCAACGATGTACACACTTCAGCATGGACACCATCTAATTGAAAAAACATTGACAAAAAAAAAAAACAGTTGAAAAATTATGATATTTATTTCCCGTAAGTGCCTTTTGATTATTCCGATCATACAAGATAACATTTGAGCAAAGTAAAATTTACAAGATGAATAAATAAATGCCAATAATTTTTTATTTTATCGTTTAACACGACTTATTTTTATCAAAAGTCGCATTTTCCTTTCGGAGTTAATCGAGAGAGTTTTTTTTTTATTTTTCTTTTTTTTCTTCAATCTTCAATATTTCTTCAGATTCGTGACAACTGGATACTCACTTGACTCATTGCAAAACGACCGGTGCACAGTTCGCACTCCTGCTGCAAAAAGGCCAACGCCGATTCCACGCTGGAACATTCTTTCGCGGCTTGCAGTGCTTCGGCGTCCCCGAACTTGAGGGCCAGCAAACTAGCGGCGACCTCAGCCTCATCATAATTCGCGGCCCGACCTTCCGCCAAGAGACGACGTGCTATTCTCTGCACACGTGACGGACATAAGATCGCTCCAATATCGGCACGTACGCAATTTTCACATATCGCATAAAAAGAAAATCTTATGTCCTCGTCTACAAATCTCGATCTAACGTGGAATACTTGAAATCTGTCATCTATCAATGTAAACACTGGTGCTACTACTCACGATAAGTTCAAACGTGTAACTTTTCTATTTTAAAGCGGCATTTTAAAGCGAAATCATGAGCTAATTGTTTTTCGCTAACTGCGATTCGCATCTGAAGAAAAATAATATAAAAAAAACTACTTGAAGAAAAGTAATATAAAAAAAAATATAATATTCTGTTGTTTATTAGCTATCAGCGTTTGAGAATACTTTACGAATACGACCAAGAAAGTAGGAAGTAAAATCTCTGTCATGCAAGAGAAAAGGAAGTAGACCGCGCCAACGTCTAGAAACGAGCTCTCTTTCACTTGAACGAAATATAAGACTTTCAAGAAATATAAAAGTCTCAGAAGCTACCGAGATGAAACGATTTAATTCGTATCTATGACCGACGCTTATGCGTATGCAGAATGTTTTCAATGTTTAAATGACGGAGAATATCTCATAATTGCCTAAGCAATTAAATGCGTCACATTTGATACAACGCATACGCATATTTGATATATGATACATTTTTCTTTTCTTGACAAACAAATAAATTAGTCACAGCACGATACTTACCTTCGCGTTAGCTACATCTTAATGCGTCACAGTTAAATGATCAACCAATTAACGCGCGGTTAGAACATTAGGAGAACACACTGATTCGTCGCGTTCGATCCCATTTCCCACCCACTCGGCATTTCCGAGCTGTTTGTAGACATTGGCCTGCCAACGATGGAAAAGGCCGGTTCTTGGCGACTCGATCGTTCGCGAGGATTTTTTTTTTTGGCAACTGACGTGTCTAACGAGGGGGTCGTGTGTCACTTGGCAACTCTCGTCTACTGACCTCCCGCTCCGTTTTGGGAGAGGTTCCTCGTCTCTTGCGCCCGATGCTTTCCACGTGCGCCCTTTCGGCATTCTCTTCGCCCTCGAACCGACGGATGCAACTGGCTACGAGGGAAAATCGTTTCTTGGACGCTCTAGCTCGATCCACCCCCTTTAATGTGTCATCTCTCCCGGCTTTGACCTCTTTACTCCCCGTACTTGCCCTTCGGCCTACCTTCGCGCGCTTTACGCTCATGGCTACTCTCAGTGTTTTTATCGCATCGTTCTGCACTGTTGACTGATCTCTCTTCTCGATTTCGCTCGCGTGTTCTTCAAGCTTGTCCTCATTCTTCTTTGAGTCGTTCACTTTTGACCGGATATCTTCCTTAGGTTTTGTACTTTGTCCGAACCTCGTTGAGGATGCTATCTCCGAATCTATTACAGCGATATTAGAATCCGTTTTAATATTCTGAGAAACCTCTGGTATCTTTTCATCGATCCCCGCAATTATTTCCGGTCGAGATGATTCGGTCTTCACAGTGGCAGCTTCCGTTGATGCTTTAAAATTTTTTCCTTCATCTTCCCGCGTGACCTTAGGATCGCTTTCTGTTCCATTCAAAATGTTAATTTCAATGTCATTTGTTATTTCGTTACGTGTTATACCGTCGATCTCTCTATCAGTTACTTCTACTTGTTTCAAAGTTTCGATTTGCTCATTTGTTTCTTCTCCCTCGGACAGTAGTTCTTCGTACACATCTTCATCCACCGTATCTTCGAGCTCGCTCGACCTAATCTCTTGTTCGTCAATCGAACCTTCGGACGAAATGGAATTATGATCGTAACTTTCTGTCTCGTACGAATAAGTGACATCTTCGCATTCCTCGGATTCGCCTGTGCGCTCTTCTTCGGATTCCGATATCTCAGACCTTATCTCATTTAGCGTTTTCTCTAACAACAATTCCGCGTCCGTAAACTCCTCGACGGAATTGTATTCCGAGTTATGATCAGAAATGTACTTCGCTGTTTCTGCACCTTCGTCCTCTTCAGAATACTCGGGACCGGAGCTGAAAGCATCCGAGCTTTCCTCGATTGCATTTTCGACTTCCAATTGTTTGCTAAGATCCGCGGACGGATCGTTATGCGTCAAGCTCGACGCTTGTGAATTCTCGTTTAATGCCAATTCCGATTCTATTGACTTAACTTTCGGAATCTCTTCGGTTTCTTCACTTTCCACGGTACTATCTCTAGCATGATTCTCCTCCAAGATTTGCTTGTCTTTCACATTTTCTGTAATTTCAATCGTCCTTGCGTTACTGGATTTAATTTGATTTCTCTCCAGTTTGTCATTATCCTCCGAATCGATTTTCTGCACGGTTGGTGAAGCCGACATATTGGCTCTTTTCTGAATTTTTAAAGATAATTTCGGAACTGCTTGCGACGTTACCGGCAATTTGGTTGATTGCCTCTTCGACGACATGTCATTAAAATTTATTTTAATGGGGCTTAATGTTACAGTATTTGTCGACAGCGTGTTTTTTCGTTTTTTTAGAATGGGTATTTTTGACGGCAAAGATGTTTTAAGTTTTAAATTATCCTTCTCCGCTGAAAGTGTTTTTATTAGAATTTTATCATTATTCGGGGTTTCAATTTTGTGATTTATCTTTTTTACTGTTTGATTTTCAGAAACCTCTGCTTTTATATTTTTTGAGCTTCCCAAGTTTTTATTTTGGACATCTTCAATATTTTTATTTTTAGAATATTCAAGCCTCTTTTTAGAATTTTCCGATTTATTTCCGTTATATTTTTTAACAATAGACGATTTAGTTTGCGGTTCGGAATTGGTTATTGACGCGTTATTGACTATCGACATCTTTTTTGCACCGGACGTACAAACTTTTTTATTATCATTTACTTTGATATCCCCTGCAATTTTTTGCATGCTAGTATTATGTAATGTTTGTTTAACTGTCTTGACCGTTATTTTTCCAACGAATTTACTTTTACTTTTACTCGCGATACACGTGGATTTTAAAGGTTCTTTAATGCGCGACTCATTAGACTGCGCTAATCGATTCGACCTTTTAGTGATCTCGCTAGCAGTTACTTTCGCTTTTGTAACGGTCGTATTATTCGGACTTGTGCTTTTCGGCGTTAAATTTTTTCTCGATAAACTACCCGATTTTCTTATTACCTTAACGGGAGATTTTCTTCGAACGACTTTTTTCACGGGCGATCTCGATCGATGTTTCACGACAGGTTTTGCGATTACAAGGCTTTTGCAAGGTTGATTTACTCGTTCTATATTTTTATCTATCTCGTTACTCGGTAATTTTAACGATATCAGTTCAACCGGTTCGTTACGTGTAACAATTGAAAATTTATTTCCGGACGAATTGATCGTATCTCTCGCATTTCTTATGTCGATTGTATCAACACTTTCGAACTGGTCCACCTCGCGTTCGACGATATTCGCGATATTTTTTATCGGCGCGCAATCGTTTACCGTTGTTATCGGCGATTCCGATATTTTTATCTCAAAGGTGTCAGGTATTCCGGGCGTCACGTCGCTGACATTCGCTATAATAGGATCCGAGAAAGAGTCTTCGTAGACTGCCGAAGCGATATTTCTCTCCTCGGTCTCCCCTGCGAAGAATGTATTGAGATTTTTAAGCGCATGTAAAATATTTCTTGTCGTTGAATCTGACGTTTGTGCGTCTTGTTTCTTGTCATCGTGAGATTGAGAAACCTCGCCTCTAAGATGAAGTTCCTCGTCACGATCGATAGGACACGAAATATTTTTTTTCATTTCTAAGGGAGAAATATGTTCGGCAGGTAAACGCGGGAACGTATTATCTGCTATGTTATTAGTTATTAATTCGAATCGATTGCGTACATTTTCGTCGGAAGGCTCATTAATTCTCGCAATGTTTTCATTAATGGCAGATTTTGAATTTTGGAGAACAGATACTACGCTGTTATTCTCTGAAATTTCGATGTCTTTTGGAATTTCGGATTTATCTGAGATATCTTTTATAAGAGAAGTATTAACTTCGTCATTTTTTGCGATAGAGCGTGATATTACATCTGCTTGCGTTAAATGATTAGAGGAAGTTATCTCTTGATTATTTGTTGGGGTGAATAATTTATCTCCATCTGCAGAATCTCGTGGATTTATTAAAGATTGAATGTCCGATGTTCGTTCGATCATCGAACTGTCAGATTTTGCCGAGACAAATGTAATTTTCTTCCCCCGATCAGACGAATTATTTAAATTCACTTCCGTAGGGTGTGAAGATGTTAATGGTGGTAGAATGCTTTCATCGATTCGCGATTGAATAATGGATAAATTATCGGTCGTATTTTGCTCAACGAGCACGTTTTCTTTCAACGTAGTTTCATTTTTACCGTCGTTCGTGGGAGTGTGATATGTGACCAAAATTGTCTGTTCTACTTTTTCCGAAACGTGCACCGCATTTTTTGAGACGATCGGCTTTGTATCACTTTTATCGCAGTGACGCAGTGTCGTTTCGTGATTATCGAATATTTCGGCGGACGATAATTTAACGTCGAGAGAACGGTCGGATACTTTTGCGGGGGATGAAGTCGACAAGATTGGCGAGATTGAAACATGCGCGTGAGATAAATCATTTAATTGCTGCTCTTGTTTGTTAATATCTTGTTTATTTGTCGACTGCGAATTAGTTGTGTTTATTATTACTTCGTACGAAACGGATGAATGGTCAGTGTTAGAATTATGAGCGATCGGATGTTTTTGTGAAATATTTGTTTCCGTCGTTACTTGAAAAACAGACTTTTCCAGACTGTTACGATTATTTATAGAAGCCGATGAACTTTTATCTTGCAACGGGGCACTTTTTGAGAATGGATCAATGACTGTGTTATCAGCGAGAAGCTTTTCATGAAGCGTAACGGAAGAGTTCTTCGCTTCCTTTGATAATAATGACGCGTCAGCCGATGCATCGCCGGATGCGATCGTAAGCTCGAGATATTTCTGGACGATTGATTGATCATGCGTTGAAGATGCTGTTAACGATTGCACATGAGAACTCGATGATTCACCTGAATGCATTTCCTCGGCTGAACTTTCCTTCGATACGGTTTCGCCTCCGACAGATTTTTCTTGATTGTTATTTCTCGCAGGCTCGTCGACTATCTCTAAAGAATTCTTACGTGAATATATTTTCCTCGCGACGTCCGTCCGCGACGCCTCGACTATTCCTACACTCGACGTGGCCGCATCACTCATAGTCGGCGTTTCTTTGGGAATGTCTTTGTCCATTGGGTTCACCGAATCGGAGACCGTTTCAGATGTCAGATTCGTTGCGATGTTAGTTTGCGAAATGTTAGACTCGTCCGTGTCTGTACGTACCGATCTGACATCCTGATGTTGCTGTTTAATGTCTGGAACGCTCGACCGGGGCTTTGCCATCCGAGAATCCGAGAACTTAGGTCTAGCGATATCCTTATCGATAATTTTCCTGGTCTTTAATTTTTCAGGACCTTTCTCCGGATGTTTATCTTCTCCCGAGCCGTCCTTCTCCCGAAGCGGTTGCGATTTAGTCTCATTTTCAGGCTTCACGTTCACGGAGATTTGTTCGGGCTTCTTTTCATCAGCGTTATCCCTTGGTGTATATATATTTGTTGTCGATTTCCGAAGAGTGTCGTCATTCGTCCTATCGATAATTTTGGCCTCAGGCACGTCGATTTTTGGACTTTCGGTCTTCAGACTGTTTAAAGTATTTAATTGGTTCATAAGTTGCACGTTGGAAGTTAGATTGGCGGCCTCTCCCTTGCCGGACGACAGCGTTTGCATCGCTGTTATGAACGGCGTCAGAAACTGCTCCGGCAGCGATTTCACGGCGGACAGCAGAGCTTCCACCGCCACGGTGTGCGCCTCACCCTTCTGCTTGGGAATTTCCCTTACGGGAACATGCTGATCAGATTGTCCCTGCGCGGAATCACTCTCGGATGCATCCACGTGTACTTTCTCCGTTGCATTTGACGCGATTGTGGATTCGTCCCGCGATGACGTCCTCCTCCGTGATATATCCTCAGCTCGTTGGGGAACACTTGAAGTCTGAAAAGAGATTGGAAGTGCTCCGCTCAATTCCGCAGACTTCCCGAGAACTTCGACGAGTGACTCGCTATTCTCCGTCGTGATGCTCCGTCCCGCTATATCAGGAGGTAATTCTGGACCACTCGAAGTTTCCTGGCGCGTAGAAGAGGACTGACCCGATTCCCTATTATTCGTTGTGTCAAGCGCAGAAGTTCCGGGCGACGAGGATACTTCACCCCCGGCGTTATTTGACGATAATCTTTCCTGTCCTCCCCTCGGTGAAGGTGCATCCGTAACTTTTGTCGCTGCTGCAGTTTTCTCGATCGATGTCGTTGAGGCACGCGTTTCTTTCGTCTCTTCGTGCAACTGCGCGCTTCGTTTCACCTCAACGTCGCAACTCTCTTCGCTCTTCTGACCAGCGGGTTTCGGCAGATCGGATTCGGTTATTCGCACAGTTTTGCCCGCGTCGATCGTCGACGACGTTTCTCCGATCGAACGTTCGGCATCGTCACTTTTTGAAGAATGTTCGGGCGCGCGTGAAGAGTCCGTCGCACTTGCCTCTGCAAGATCATCGACTACGGGAATTGCGGGAATTTCTGTGGACAACGCGGCACCTACTTCGGCCAGGCCTTCCGACGGTTTCGTAGCATTCAACGAGTACTTTGAGTCGTCTCGCGAATCTACGATCGTCCGTTCGTGCCGCGTGATCGCAAGATCGCCCGGCTCCGCTACGTCGGGCGCATGTTGTACGGCCCTTGGGACCAGATTTGCATCGATTAGAACAGTGCTATTCATATCATCAGAGCGATCGTACAGATTATCAGACTTATTATTACCCAATTTGTTCGGGGGATCTTTCTCGTGTCGCCAGTTATCGGTCAGTTCTCTGAGGGCCGCCAGTTGCTTTTGAAAGTCGGCCTGCAACGCCACGAAATGATCAACAATTGGTGACATTACCTGCTTCCGCGCCTCCGTATCGGACACATTCGGAATTTGTTCCATGCGAACCCCCGTCCCACCACCGACCGCACCCGCTGCGTCTGCAGCAGAGAGAAAAGTCGGTGCATGATCGATGACCTTTATTTTCTTTTTCTCGAGCAGGATATTAACTTCTTTGTAAACGCAATAATAAAATAACATAAACATAAGTAATAAAATAATTAATTGCTTTAACTGTTTTAATTTTTTTAAATTATATGTTCTTCTACTGTTTATAGAAAATAAACAGTTTTATTTTTAACGAATTATATAGTACGCAATAAACAATTATTATTTTTTATTAAAAATTGTATGTAAAATAAAATAAACAGAAAAGTTATATTATTTATATTAAAAATATTTATATATTTTTAAAGTATTGTGTAAATTATCGAATAATAAATATATATAAAAATAATGTTATTTATAAAATAATATTATAAAATAATATTAACGTATTTATAACGTATCAAAATATTAAGAAATTGGAAAGTTATGAGATTATCATGATCTCTCTGCGCTTTTCGGAAGCATTTCGTCTACTGACCTTCATGCGGTGCAGCCTCCTCGTTTTCCACCCCAACCGGAGGACCCCAGATCCTCATTAAAAAAGGCTTGAGCTGATTCTTCTGCAGTTCGAGTAGAGTGGCGTCCTCGACACCAGCGTTATTATCGAGAGCTCTGACAACATCTGCCAGCGCAAAATTTCCCTTTGCCATGATCTGTTCGGTCTATCAATTGAAAAAAAAATGACAAAACAATATTGATCAAAGCGCGGATAAAATCCATCGAAGATTATTAGACTTTTTTCTTCACACGCACTTTCTGCTGCCTGCGTTGGATGGCGGTTGCGATCGCGCTCCACATGTCACCCTTGACGGCTCGAAGGGCCTCCTTTGCCTCGGCCGGCGAAAGCGTGCCGATACTATTCTCCTTTAACTCTTTGCCCTGCGCTGTCACCAAAACCTGCACAGTCTCCACCAGATGCGGCCACTGCGTCTGAAGCCACTCGATTGGATTCGACGCGCCCTGCGCCAACGCGACTTGAACGTCATCGGTCGTGAATCCCTGCTTTTCAGCCTCCCGCAGAAGTTCCACTATCTCCAATCCTTGGCGCGTCAACGTGGAGACTCCTTGGCTGGTACTGGAACCTGCCTCCATATATCTCGGTTGGCTGGGTTCCTGAAACCAAAAGCACCGGTGCCGGTTAACGGTAGTCTCGTGAAAAATCAAACAAAAAGCACGAGACTGCGGAGTCAGGGTCCGCTTTCATCAAACGATGTTACTTGATCTACGACTAGTCACAATTGCAGGGATTCCGCCGTCACAGATTATGTTTAATCGTGTGCTGTTAAGTTGCGTGGCCTAAATTAATATCGGGAGCGGCTGCAGCTGTAAATGTATTATAATGCGAATAAGCGTGATAAATATACAACTAAGAGTAGTCTATTTAAGCGGTTGGATAATACTAATAAAATAAAAGTATCATCCTGCCTACGTTCACACCGAGGCTAATTATCGCGACGGTTGGATCGAGGATGGCGAGGTGTATATAACAGGAAATCCATCAAGGCTTAACTTCGTAAGCGAGTTTACCCTGGAACGATAATAGAGATGGGACGAATCGATGGAGTTTCTTCTGGTCCGCTCTCTGCTTCGCTGTCCGGTTATCAGTTGCTGAAGATACTGTTCCTGGAACACTCGTGGATATAAATCAGGGCTATTTACAAATCCGGTCTGCTCCTGAAACAGATACTCCTTCTTGTCTTTTTTACTAGAACGCACAAAGAACGCGATCGATTGCGTGCCAATACGAAGGATGCAACTTGTCTTCCCGCAACTTGTCTTGGAAATACTTTACTATTAATAATCGACCAAAAATAATTTTTCAAATGCTACTATTCAATATTTGATCATATTTTAATTTATTCATCAAATTAGCCACAAACTTTCGCTCACCTCAGTGTCGCTATCGTCGTAATATAAGTAACTTTTCGACGTTGCCGCCGACGCGGATCTTCCTAGAGTCCCTTTTGCAGGGAGATAGTCATAAGTCTAGAAATATTTTAATATACAAAATTTATTTCACGTCTCTTTATTTATATAAATTATCTGTTTATATTATTTCTATTTATATTTGTTCGTGAGAAATTTTATGACTAGAAATAATATCTTACTTAAGCAATTCTTACTTGAGTCGAGATACTCTGCGGCGGAGGAGATGTTCCCGTAGATATCGAATGGCTCTTCGATAGCTCTTCGATAGTTTTTCCTCGAATCTTTTCCTCACGTAACGCCTCATTCGTATCTGCCTTGGAAACATTCGCAGTTGAAGAAGACGTTAACGTTGAAGAGGATACTTCTAACGATAAGTTTTCATCGACTGGTAATATCACGTCTGGTGATTGTGATGACGCTTCTTTTATTTGTGAGGCTACAGTTGTGATCGTAGTTTTAGGGTTCTCTATATAAGGATCATTGTCTGGAACGATTGTTTCTGAAAATCACAAATTTCCTTCATGATTTAGTGTGATTATAAATTATTCTGTTCTATAGTTAAATTATAATTTTAAAAATGTAAATTTGATGGATATTGATAGTTTCTAATAATATAGTTTCGTGCATCATTATTTTCAAGGTCATCCAGAAATGTACATTCATGACATTTTTATTGTCTTTTTTTTTTTAAGAATAAAGTTATAAAATACTCTCTTGGCAAATTTTGATATGTAAGATTTAAATGTTAATAATATATTATTTATATAAGATTTTTCTTTATCTAATCATATTTAATTAAAATCTGCTAATTTGTTAATTTGTATTAAATTTGTAACAACCACAAATAGACATATCCTATATATAAAATACATAGCATGCCTAGAATTAAAGAATATTAACACAAAAAAAATGTTAACACTGATATTAGTAATCTAATAGATTGCATCAACATCTAGTATTACAAAATAACATAAAATACAAAAATACATAAAATTTGATCAAGCGATTTTAAGGAAACAGATTCTAAATATTCAGATTCTAAATTTCTAATAAATTTTTTTTTATTATATAATTTTTCAGTTTGTACTAAATAAAATTGTTGCAGATGATATGTTTTAATGTCGTCGTCGAGCCAAATGCTTTTGGCAGTGATTTCCATTAATGGTCTGCCCCGGAATAAAGGAACATATGCCAAATGCACGCTCGTGCTTGAAACCGTCGCATCGCTTGAATGAATAATATAACGCCTAAGACATGAAGAGAAGATGACCAAATTTCAAATACGACTATGCATTTGGTACCGTTGTAACGTTGTACGAAAAACAGTTTCCATGTCTCTTTATTATTCATCCAAGAGAATACATCGAAGGTGGAGAAACAACCAGTTGTACGGCTTGTGACTGCCGCTTTACGGAAAAATAATAAAAAAAGAAAAAAAGAAAGGAAAGAGAAAAAGAGAAAGAGAGTACGTGTACAAATGTAATCCGGGTCATCCATGTTTCTGGACAGGAATACGCGGGTGGGCATCACATAAAATGAAAGCGTCACGTGTGACGTCACTTAGACAACTTGGTGCCGAAGGAAAAGCTGATTTTGCGCTTCGGTCTACCTTTATTCCTGACGGATCCGCTGTCGCCGCTCTCTTCGCTATTGGAGATCTTTAACAGATTGATCCGTTTTTCGGGACTAGGATTATCAGCGTTGTTTGATGCCTCACTTTTCGATGCTTGTGGTTCGATTGGGCCGGCCACGGAGTCGCCGTTCAAAGTACTCGGTGGTAGAGCACTGCTCCTCGTCTTGCAGCAAACCACACAGACGCGATCGTTAATCTTGTTGATGAAGGTGCAATGCTCGCAGGCCCATTCCTCTTTCGGAATTTCCATCACGCCATCGGACGCGATTTTCTTGGATAACACACTTGTACCTTCGCCAGCGTCTTTGGACCTTGCTACCTTTGGCTCTTCGTGAGACTGAGCTTGTACCTGTTGCTGTTTCATCTCAGCGCTGTGTTGTCTCCTCTGTTGAGTTTCAGCAGCTCGTGTCGGATCTCTCAATTGTCGATCCTTTTCGATCGTTCGTTGACGATCCGTAATTTGAAGTTTATCCATCATTTCTGGTAGCTCCCTATCTTCCTTGTCTCCCTGTTTTTTTATCGGTACTATTTCTTTAGAAGGTGTTTTTCTAAGATTTTGATTGTCGGATTCAAACGAGGATCTGCCGGAACTTCGTTTATTAGAAATCCGATCTGGATCGTTAAGAGTGTCCTTTCGCTGGAACGACTCTCTCTTCGCGAGGAGCTCGCGCTCCCGCGAAATGTCGCGTATTTGCTGTTCTCTCCTTGCCGAGCGTGATTCGACCTCGTCCATATTTACGCGATCTGAATGTCCTCCTTGAGAAGATTGTCTCTCCAGAAGGCGCGTTCTTTCTCCGGATGTTCCTTTCGGGGAGATTATATCGCGGGAAGGCGTCTTCCTCACCTGACCGTCGCTCTCGAAGGACGATCTACGAGAATCACGACGTGTAGAGGATCGTTCCAGATCGTCCAGCATTATGTCCCTTCGAAGGGACGACGCCCTCTTCAAGGCGTTTTCCACCCTCTCGAAATGATCCTCAGACGAGCTTGTAATTCGTGTTCGGCTCGGCGCGTTAACTTTTCGATCGGAAGACTCGTCGTCGGTACTTCGCCTTCGGCGGTCGCGATAAGCATCGTTTTGAACGCGAGGATCCAGCCGAGGATCAATCTTGGAAACTGAGCGATCCTCCTGGCTGCAACGCCGCCCAGAAGAGATAGTATTACTCTTCTGAAATTCGTCGTAGCTTCTCGGGGACGTCGAGTATCGTTTACTGGATGGACTCTCGGACCACTGGTCCTCGGTATTCATTACTCTCTCCTCGGACATTAATCTCCTGAAAGAAGATCAAGACGTGAGCATTATCGCGAATATAAAATATACGTTTTTAAATATTAACAAAGCTAATTTTATTTCACAAAAGATTAAGATTCTAGAGAATTATAAAGTAATTAATTGCTCTTAGAGAGATCGTTGAAGGCCAAGTTAAAGTTAATATTAATTTCCAAGTTTCGAAACACAAAGAGATTACGCAATATCGTCAAAAAGACGAACAATTACTCAACCAAAAGTTTCTTATTGTATCTGTACACATTTATTCATTCAAACTTTATGAAAATATATTTTTTTTAATCTCAGTTATAATTTAACATCTACAATAACTCTATGGTAATTTTAATAATATCGATACCTTTTTAAATCTGAAATTTCAATTTATAAAAAAAATTATAAAATTTCTCTAATTTTATTTTAATTTTTCCACTTACTCTCGTCGACCTCTGGATACGAGACTTCTGGTATCATCGTCGTGATAGCGTCGTATACTTCTGGAAACGCTGCCGCGTCTGCTTCTCGATCCTCGGGAAAATCTATCATCTACATCGGACTCGTCGGAATTCTCGGAACTCGCGTCTGATGGTGATCCGGGCGACCTTCTCGATCGTGATCTCGAGGCGTAAGATTTTCTCGATTTCAGGCTGGGGGACGGAGATGGCGGTCTCGATCTTCTGCTAGACTTGACACTTCTGGCCGGACTCTGCCCTCTGGAAAGAGATCCAGGATAATGCGGAGGTAGCATTTGCGTTGACGGATAGCCCATGGGATATCCCCACATGCTTGGATGGTGCAGGCTCACGGTGGAGCCTCCCATCGATACGTCCCAGGAATTAGTAGTAGGTGGATACCACACTATCGGCACGCCGCCGGGTCCGAGATGTGCCATCGATTGTGCCTGAAAATGTTTTATAAAAGATTTAATTTAATTTTTAGTTTTGGTTGATATATATTTGCCTTCTTTGAAAAATAAATCAGGAAATAAGAAACAAATAACGATAGGGTCGATAACAAGAATGAAATTAATAAACACTTATTTGAGATATATTGAAAATACCTGATGCATTCCTGGACTCCACATGTGAGCCGAAGTCAAGTCGCAAACGCTAGCCGATTGTATCATGGTTCTAGGTAATGGCGGAGGTGGAAGTGGTGGTGCCAGTTTCGGACTGCCTACGCTGAGTGGTCTTCCGCTCAAAGTATCCCTTGTATCAGAGGACTGGTGTCGTCGTCTGCTTGCGTCTTGAGCCCTCATTACCTCCTGGTATTTTCTATATCTCTCCTAAAAATCCATAATTTGCTATTCTAGTTTTTAAAATAATGAATAATATTATCAAAAATAACTGAGACAACGGAAAAAAAATAACGTTCTAAAATTATTTAAAAAATTGTTAAAAGAAAGATAATTTCATAAATATTAATATTAATAATTTCATGTATAGCTTTCAACAATTTATTTTAATTTTAACGAATAAAAATAAATTAAATTTTGAAGTTTAATCAATAAATAATTAAATTTATATAAATATTTATTATTTTGTCTTAGCTATTTAATAGAATTCAATTTAAAAAATTTTTTGTTCTTGAAGATTTAATATGATTTTGCATTATAACTTTTTACCTGTAGAGTTGTCATTTTGTCTGTTCCTGGAGTATCGTTGGATGGCGTATTTAAGGTATTCGTAGATTTTGACGTTCTTGTGCTCGAATCCGGTGGTGATTTTACATCGGAAAAATTGCGTTTCAAACTTCCGACCTTGTTGAGCGAAGGGAATTGTGCAGATCCTTTGGCTAGCGCCGATTTAGCCTAAGCGCGAAACTTTGACTTAATTACATATCGTGGAGGGAACAGCACTACGAAGTATGATGTCGAGAACTGTAAATGTTTGTTTGTGAAGCTGCGCTGATATTGTTAATAAAAAAAAAAACAGAAACTCCAAGTTTAAATAGCCATAACTGTGGCGATATGTAAAATTTCTTCTTTAAAAAGGAGTCTTTTAAAGAAAACGTGGTCTTAAAAAAAAACAAATAAATAAAACAAATAAATAAATAAATACAAGCTATCTTATCTCTAAACATGTGCCGAAAAAATGTCACAGATCAAAATCTCATAAGTAGCACGCCATTAAGAAAAAAAAATTATCTGTCATTTTATGAGTGTGGCAGGTTCAAGTAGCTGGATGGATAGACTATGCTGAAAAAAAAGGCGGGATACCGAACGTAAAACTAAACCATGGTGATACCTGTAACGGTACGGGAAATACGGAGTGGTACGTTGTCGATGGAAGATTATGATCGTGTGCGAAAATGATCGTGTTCACCGTGTTCACCGTAGCCTGCCATATTCACCACTCCACAGAGAGATCATCCGCGGTAAAAACCGATTCGATTACACGATACGACAAATGCCCGACATTACGACGGCGCCGACGCGCTACATTCGTCTTTTCCGCGTCATTAGATCAGCGACAGAACTGGAAGAGAGAACGGGTTCAGTGAATACGGCATCAGTGTCTTGCGGTAACATGGTGTATTAAAAAGCAACGACAACAAGTACAATAAAATCTGTACGTAAGATAGAATATGGATGTAGAACAATGTCAACGATCATTTAAAGCTCGCAAGGGCAGTAGCACTTAAGAACACTCTCGGGCCGCCTCGGTGTGACGTTTCAAGTTAAAGCTAACGTCGTTAAACGTCGTTTAACGTCGGGAAAGAGTCAGCATTCGGCGATCTCGACTTCGTGAACACTCGGCGCGACGGAGACGAGGCCGGATTTGGCGATAAACAGCTCTCGTAACCCGGAGTTAGTCATCGATCCAATCGTTGGCAATCGTCGCCAAGAAACGGACACTTGATCGCGAAAAATTCACTGGCCGCGCGGTGCAACCTGATCTCCATCGAGCTCGAGTAATCCCGAAGTAATCCTAGGGCAAGCGGACGCTGAGGAACACCGAAGACTCATACGGTCGACGATTGGCGTCGGAGCCTGGAAGAAGATTCACGAGCAGTCACAGGTGTCAGGCCAGGACACAGCCTACCTGAGTGGTCTTGCGATTCCTTCGCGGTGGTGGCACTGGCGGAGGGTTCAACAGGTTCTCTCCCTTCGGCGGAAGCGGCGGTCTGCTTCTACTCGCGTTGTCAGTCAGGATCCGTCTGCGGACGTGGTTCTTCCGCTTTGGGTGCTTGTGATTCATGTCATCGCAGGCCTCGCAGTAGTTCTCGTTGCACGTGTCGCAACGAGCAAACACGTTCTGGGTGCCGCATAGAGCGCACTTACCAGCGTTCGATTGGGGCGCTGAGGATTTCTGGGCTTGCGGTCGGGTCGGAAACTCGATGATCTCGTAGTCGGGGTCACCACAGTCCCCAGAGAGCGACGGTGGCGGGATCTTCGGCGGCGTCGGGGGTCGGCGTTGTTGTTGCTCTGCTTCCCGCTGCTGCTGTTGCGCCTTTTATTAATTAAAAAAAATGTGTTTATTTTAAAAATCGTATCAATATAATAAATTAATATATATTTATCGATCATATAATAAAATATTACAAAATAGACCTTTTTAATGAATATATATCACCCTTTCTTTATTTTTCAATGACAATTACAAGTTTGAATTAAAAAGAATTAATTTTAATCAAGATCAACAATTAAAAATACACAGTATAATTGAGAAAGGAACCTACCATGACCCAATGGGGCATGGATCTCGCCATCCGTAACTTGGTGGACGGATTCGATATGGCCATCGGTCGCCATTTTTCAGCTCCCGGGTTCTATGCAATAACAGAGTTTCGTTAGTAATTTCAAAATTCTTTATTTATTTTAAACGCACAAGAGATATTGTTATGATCTCTATAATGTTCATTATTCAAAATGTTATACTTATAACACTCTCTTGTACGGAATTCTGTTTTGTTATTTTACATGCAAGATATTAATTAAGTTATTAACATTAAGTTATTATAAATAATAATATTATTATAAATAATAATATTAATATTTTGTAAGGAACTAAATTCTCAAAAACCTAAGCAATTTCGAATCTCTGGCAGTTTTTTATCATCATAACAAGATGCCAAATGTAGATTGATGTCATCGCACCTTGGGCTCGCACATGCGAGGCCCAAATAATTTCGACCGCATAGTTAAGATTTTACAAGTGGATACCGTCGAGGGAAAGTATGACGTCAGAACGATGATCCATCGCCGGAAGCTGGACCGACCAGATCTATTTTTGCAGCCGAGAAAAAGCGTGTTCCGTGTCTAGAAATAAAGACGAGCCGCGTGGCGCGCGACACTATTTTTTCACAGCGTGGTGACACCGACGCTGTGAAATCTTACTTATTCCTACGTAAAGTATCAGATATGTAACAAATTTAAATTTGACTCTGATATATTTTAAGTAATATATTTTAACGTTTTTAGATGAAACTTAATTGATAAAAGGCGAACGAATAAAACAAAATTCGGTATCCGGGAATATTTTATATTCATTATAGGTCTCACGATCTTAGTTGCCCGCCTCGTTATATCCTTTTATAGAATCTCGCGAACTTGTCGAGACATTCTATTAATTGACATTTATATGACGTTATTCAAAATAAAATAACGAAATAAACTGACAAATATAACCATACCGTGAAAACCTTTCGTTCGAGAGGCGCGACAAAACGGGAGTTAGTTTCTTGAATTAGAACCATTCGTATCTTTAGAACATTCACTCTTCTGTTATTTTTGTAGCATAGAACAGAAACTTTTTTCTTTCTATTTTATGCGACAGGGAGAAATTTATGGAATATGTACGAGATATGTATCAATTACAATTCATAATTTTCTCATTAAAAATTTATGGCATAGCATTATGATAATAAAAACATTTAATTTATCTTTTTTTTAATGTAATTGAATAACAATATTTAAATAACAATATATATAGCATTTATTACCTATTCTTCTATTTATTTCCTATCAAAATCCTTTTTCTTTGCATTTTTCTCTTTCTGTCCGCAAGTATTCTGTCTCAAAGTCGTGAGGACAGGATAAAAAAAAGAACCAGAAATGCAAATCGAGGATACATCGCAAAACTATTTCTCGTTGAGATTGCATACGAGTGTGCAAGTTGGAAATCATCCAACTTCTAGCTTATCCAAGAGAATTTCTGTCCGCGAACTTCTTTCACGCTCAGACACGTCTCGCATTTTATTAGCGTTCGGAGTTTAGAGAGTTAAGCTGCTAGACCAGTCAGACGTAATTTGAAGATCCGTTTATGCTTTCGTCACACCTCCGACAGTGATGCGCGATATCACATGGTTGCGGAATAATTAGACAATGGTTAGTACGCGAGGCGCAATCCGGTAAGGGATCTCGAACCGGAAGTAACTGTCACAATCGAAGCGCGGAGTTACAAGTTACAGATAACACGTACGCGCTAATTCGCAAGCCTAGCTTTCCGCGTAACAGTAGTGTGAGAAACAGGTCCTGCTTTATCTTTCGTTACGTTATTCGCAATAGTCGCTGGTACCCGCATAGGGAGGATGTCTGCGGCGTTACGAGACTGACAAAAAGCGACTGCGAGGCAACGACGCGGCCTTTATATGTAACGCGATAAATTATCCACAAGATAAATATTTTCCTCGTTCTTTTTAATAAAATTAATACATTTAAAAATTGGATAATTTAAAATAAATTTCAGGTTTTTTTATTTATATATATATATATATATATATATATTATGTATATAAAAAGATTTATAAAACTGTTAAATGTTCACTATGTAATATTGTAATTAAATTGCACTTGACAATCTTTTATAATGTTCTTATTTTTACCAATATAATTTTTTGCGTTTTCTGCGAAACTAAAAAAGATGATGTTGTTTTCTACAACACACGCGCAATCGCATCTACGACTTTCTTTGCGTGATACTCAAGATAGAATAATTTAATTAGTCTCATTTTTTAAGTCGAAAAATGTGCACTCATTGATGCTGCATTGATCCACAAGCAAAGTTAAGTGCACGCGCCGTCCGAGTCGATGCACCGAGCTCCAATTTGGACAATTCGAATTCACGACGATCTATTGTCACGTCACAGATTGCTTTGTGAACATCAACGACAAAGCACTAGGATCTTGAAAAGAGTTGGCCAGCAATGTTTTTCCTATACATCATATTGGCCAACAACATTTTGGCCAATAATATTTGTTATTGAAAATAAAATATAATATAATGCCCGTAATATAATGCTATACAGCTCCTAATCACGGAATGTGTGCAATCACGTTAATTTGTTTATTGCTCTTATCGGCCAATCTAGCGGCCTTTTTCTTTCCTCCTTTTTCTTTCCTTAATTTTAGAAGGAGGAATAAATGGCGTGAGCGCGGTGCGGAATGCCCTTACGAAAGTTCTCAAGGTGGAAGATGCACTGGGGGGTTGCACACGGGTTGGGACGGATATCGGCACTCACGTTCATGTGGATCACCTCGCCGGGGTGGACTTTTCCGGTTTTTCTCGGGAACTAGTCGACACGGTACTGGGTCCCGTCTTCGGTGTTGGCTTGGACGGCGCTGCTCGTCCGCGAGCGGCCGTTGCATCGCCGCCGAAATCTATTTCCGTAACACCGCGTCTGCTGGACCGCTGCCACCGTTCCTGTTCCCGTGGTCTCCCTGTTCGCGTAAATATATCGCGATGCTGCTCGCGATATACGCACAGTTTAGATGTTAGAAACTGGCATCGCTTTAGAAACTACATTATTTACTCCGCTTTGTCCCGAGTAAAAACAACGACCGCTCTTTTCTTCAAGTTTCTCAAACAGGATATTTGGATTAGATGTTTATATTGTTTCTTGGTTCCCAATATCTATCATCAAAATTAAAACCATGGGGAAGTTTAAAGATTAATTTCTAAGATAATAAAATTATTATTATTATTATTATTTAAAAATTGAAAGATTTTTGATAGGAGAACGAAAAAGAAAATTACACAGTTACGTTCGTCTCGCTTTATATAAGAGTAACAGTAACGTTCTTACTTTCTTCAGTTCTTTGAATAAATGATAAATATCCGATGTTAAATATTTATGATCCTGTCTCTTTTTGATAATTATATATAATTATATACAATTAAAATTAAAATTAAAATTCTAAAAAGCAATCTTTTTAAAATTAACAGTACAATTATTATTCTAGAGATTGAAGAATTTTTGAGGAAGGAAAGAAGAAAGGACGTATTGACATATAACACCAAGAAATCTGCAATTATGTAAATCGCGCAGGAATATATTAACGGAATGTCCATCTCGACATCTTGGTCGAAGTTGACTGGTCGTAGGTGTCCAATCCGCAAATTTACTTGGTAAATTTGCTGGCACGCTGTCATTGTGAACATTTCCATTTAACGTGAGATGACTATCACGCGAAAGCATTATTTGCTTATTCCGACAAGAAAGTACAATTCCATTAATTCTGTCGAGCTACGTGATTCTCAATCGACACCGCTACTTTGTGTCGCCGTTGCTCATTATCCTTTTCTTACGAGACAGGTACACAGGAAACCAGCTCAGCGTATTGAAACGTTAGAACTAAATAGAGTATAACAGAGCGTATAAACTTCTGGTAACCGTCGGATAATATATAATCTGTCATTGCCTCTATTGCATCACGGCTTCTCCTCCTCGTTCTCTTCCCTTTCAGCAAATCGCTTCCCACGTATGCGAGACGTTCACGCATTGTGTGGGCGCGCACACGCATTTTTTACGCGCGCCGATCTTGTACTTTCTGCCTAGAAATGGTGACTCCGAGGAAGCGAATGACACAAGAGACGCTTTTAACGTACGGCGATGCAAAACGGTGACCTTTATAAAATCATGATCCACAAGTTGCAGGCGCCAATACAACAGTTCGCTCTATTCAATTCTGTTAGCAGCTTCATTAACTATACACTAATGCAACCGGTCCTTATAGCTATATAAGTTATATTTGTTGCAACATCTGTCGGATCATTGTGCTAAGTCACTACATTAAGTCATTATATGTGCAATCATGGCATAATTATGAGGTAACTAACGTACAGCAAATAAATAATACAGTTATTATCTCAGAAGTATTATATCATAGAGATATTTTAATATTTTATATAATGTCAGTTGTGCGTAGAATCTTGAACGTCTGAACCTTGAACTTTACATAGGCGTGTATTTTTATCCGTAAGCAGAAGATCTTTTCTGCAATCGCTTTGAATATTAATATGATCTAAAATCGTGATTTCATAAATCATTAATTCTTCCCGAGAGTTCTTTCAGAAAACTGATAAAATTAATAAACTCTTCGAGTTGAGAATAATTCGAGTTGAGTCTTAGTCCTTGATAAATGTATTTCTGCTCTCCCTTTTTTTCTTTTTAAAGAAAAAGAGAAAAAATTTTTTCTGCAGATTTAATTTCACGATACGCCATCACAGGCGACGGACTCAGGTCCTCGCCAGGTGAGCGCGCACGGGAGAGTGACCGTTACGCAGGTAAAACGCAGGTAGGACGCAGGCAGGTCGGTTCTCCAACTATAGCGCCACCTGAGCCGATCCATCGTCGATGCCTCAAAATGGCCGTTCCTCTCACCTCAGACCTTCCTGGAACGCCGACGGAGGCAGGTGGCGATATTCAGGTCCGATCAGGTCCGATCTGACTCGCGAGGCCGTCTCGCTTATAGTGCCGAGACCTCATTCCAGGTGGCGAACAGCCGAAACCGTGTCACCAAGATATTCGTACGCGCCGCGCTGGAAGGTCGGAAAGTGGCCGTCGTGCGTGTAACCGCGTGAGAGTAGTACTCGAGGAGGAGTACGCGACGTATCCGGGAGGCGAGTCCGTCGGGATCCCGGGATCAGCTCGCGAGTCCGTTCCGTCGTCGAGCAGCGATCAGTATCGTCGGCGATCGGCGTTGGTGAACAGGTGGGCTCGACTCGTTCCTCTCCGCCGTTTCCTCCCTCGTGTTCCTCCTCGTCCGCGTCGAGCGCGCGCGCGCGCGCGCGGAGCTCGCGGAACGGTGCGAAGCGCTCGCTCGGTGATTTCGATGCGCGGTACAGAAATAATCGGAAATAATCGAGGAGGACCGCGAGGATACCAGGCGCGCGGTCGTTTACGTAGTGCTCGAGATTCGTCGTTACCTGCGATCTTCCATCTAGTTGAAGAGGTAGTCGCGATACCCAGGGCGATACCGAGAAGGCGACGAGGAGCGAGAGAGAAAGAGACATGCCTGGCAGTCACGGAAGTCATCGAGACTGCTCGCGGACGACGCTGAGACGAGGATTATGAGGACGTACGTATCGCTCGGGTATAAGGATAAATCGATGTTATTCGCATTTTTGGAGAGGCAAGAGTCGCTCCATTTATCGGAACGAGATCGCCGTTTCGCGGTTCTGCGACTTTCGTTGATTACCGTGTAGAGCAAAAATTTATACGAGTGTACAGGTGTAAGGAGGATTCATGGTTGGCTGAATAATCTCTGATTTGTACTTGTTTGTCTCTTGATACGGTGGTATATCAATTCTGGAACTTCTCGTAGCGGTATTCTTGTCTTATTTAATTTTCATTGATATTTGATCGATTTCACGAGATAAAGAAGTCGAGCAAATCAACAGATTTTTTTAAATAATTCAGAATTTCGCTAAACAGTGTCGATTAAATATTTTAATGATTATTTAAGCCTTCAGCTTCAACGGCTTGTGTGAAACCTGTTGGCTCGCGGGACCAAAATTGGGACACGTGCATGGATACGTCAGTGGGCATATCGTGACGTTTATTCGCATTACGAGTTTAAAGTACTCCAAAGAGTATCGCTGTTATATCAAGTTTCGCGAATGTTTTGCGAATAAAGTTTCCAACGAGAAATCAAAAGATTTAAAACTTTATATTACATTCCATACGCATAACTGAAAAAGAAATTAAGTTGATCATCGATCAAATTTTACGCAGTTTAATTGCCAAGTTATTAGCGTCAATAAATTGATAAAATTAATAAATATTAAAAACCCAATATTTAATATTCTAAGCATGAAAAATGTCGATCAATGTATTTTTTTTTATTTTAATTTAACGTTATTTGGAATGATATGATTTCCAATGTCATTTTTAGTCTTCTTTTACGGCACTTTTATTCTTTCGTAATAAATTCATACATAAATTTAGAGGTATGATAAAAACTTTATGTTCCGACAATCCTCTCTGCATTATATAAAATTTTCTGTATTATAAAAATTAAACATAAATCCAAAAGCTAAAGAAAGTTAAGTGCTGCACCATGCGATATTTCTTCCTTCATTCATACTTCCCGTTACTTTGTTGTTCTCGCAAAACAACGTTCCGCGCGCATATCCGAATCGAGAGTCGCGGCCGCATTCCCTGAGATTTACCTCATAATAAAGTTTCTCGTGCCTCGCAGCATGCGTGGCACGGCGGCGCGAGCCGCCGCGTGCGTGCGGTGCGCATAAATACCTAGAAAAAGGTGGGCCAAAATGGGGACACGGGTTTCATTCGAATGGGCATTATCGCGCGATAAACGACGCGTGGAATGTCATAAATAATTTTTACGTTGCACGAGACGTCCCGACGAGCGTCTCGCTTTCTTCCTTACTTTTCCGAACGGCTCTCCTCGTCCCGTCGCCGGCTCCCTCGAATCTCCGGCCACCGAGGCGGATTTTATCGGCAACGAGGGAGCCTTACGAATCACGATTGCGCGGCTACGTGTAGGTGCGATTACGCCATCGGGCTTTTTGTAACGAGCGCCGCGATAAATGACGCGTCGCTCTCTCGACGGATCGCCGGAAGACCGAGTGCGCGATTTATAAAGGAGCAACGCGCCATTACGCGACCATCGGCATCGTCATCGGTCGGCGGTTCGTTCCTCGCTCCAGAGTTATGCAATTCGCCATAATCGTACCGCCTCGGTCGCATTCCTCGGAGAGTCGCTGTTCTCGATGTGTATGTACGCAAAGCACGGCGACTGCCGTCGTCGATCGCAGGGACGGATCTAAAGTAAATGGAACGTGGATTTCATCTTGAGACTCTCCCCGGAGTAGTCGAGGCACGACCTTGTTCGAAAATACCTTGTCAATTCTTCGAAGATAAGGACGCTCCCACTAACAACCATTCATTTCGGATTTCACTTTGGAATATTCATGCACGGTCAATTCGCGACTCTGAAGAGCCATCACCGGAGCCCGCGCCTGCAAAAGTCGCTCGCGACGGCGAAATTTATGGGAATTTTACGATTTCCGCGCTTCGCGCTGCCGCGCACCGAGTGCGGGTAAGGTAAAACGTGCGGTTTAATGAGACGCGCTAAGGATTTCCGTTACAGAAACGAACGCGTTCGCCCGAGCAGAGATATCGGACATTAATCGAATCGCATTCCATTACGGAAATTATCGTCCGATTGAATTGTATCTGTTGCGCGGTGACGTATCAAAAATTGCGCGGACGGGCGGGGGATCGCGACGGGGCGATTTATCATATTCTATCAGCGGATAACAGGACTTACACCTGTGCACGGCGACGGTGTAGGTATCGCTGGTAACTCGATGCAAAGACGTTAACGCTATCGGGCACAGTTACGTCATAATCAATATTACGTATTATTAGTTCCATCGTCGGCAATTACCGACATAGACTAGGATTATATATAACGCTCTAGTAGCAGGCATAAACATCAGCTCATCGAGCTGGAGCGATGTAGTTCGCATACACGGTAATGAGGTATCTGACGAAATTAGAAATTTTCGATCAACTCAAAAATAGCAAGATATACCAATATAAATTGCAAAAGACAAAATAAATATATAGAAATATACGCTAACTCGCTTTTATTCCAAATATGGAATTTATATATTTAGATTTATATAGATTTTGATAGATCTATATTTGTTTTACGCATTTTTCATTTTTCACGCGATGGCGATGGCGATCTTCCATCGGAAAATATCCGCTTCCTCTCGCAACGTTCTCGCGTGTTTAAAATAGGACTGGCGCGATAATACTGGCGAACAAATTTTATGCGACGGTTCTCTGGTGCACCTTTGGATATTGTCGAGAGTCAACGAACTATCCCGCAGCGGCGAGAGCAGGTCGTATACACTGTGGCCTCATTTACAAAGAATTAGCTCATACTCTCGCGATGCGAGGGCCGCGACACGCATGGAGACGTACGTACAAAATGCTTTCTCCCGATATGGCGGCGTGCACCTTGTGCTCGCTCTTCGGAAGAAAGAACTTTCCGATACGTTCCATTGGTATGTCATTTACCGGGAGACGGCTGTCTTGCCGCACGCACCGATTTAAGTCTCCTGGCGGAGACTTCGTTAGAAGTCACAACCGCGAAAGTAAAAAAAACGGGAGCAACGACCTCCGGCAATTATGGCTGTGAAAAACCTGATTCGTTGTTTCGTGAGAGAGAAGGAGAACCGAAGATTAGGCACGTGTCACGTTTCATAAATGCGTTGCTAATAACATGTCGCAAGTGCTATTGTTCTAACCGTCCGTCGAAGAATTTGCTGCGAACGTTTTTGCAAACGTGTTGTCGACTGCAATTTCTAATTGCCGATTAATAAATCCTTATATTTAATTTTTTAAAAATAGAAATTTTATTTCACATTATCGCAGATCTTTAAATTTTATAAAGTATATGATTTAATTATATTTATTTATTCTAGTATTCTATCTTACGATCTGCGTAAATCCATTTATTTTCTGTTAAAAAAGGAAGTAGGTGGAATTAAGTTTCATTTTATCATGAGTCATTTAAAAATTTACTCAAAAACTACTGCTTCTTGTTAACGAGGGAAAGTCGAAAAATAATTTAGCGCTTGTAAAATCTCAAATCTAAATGATGCTTATTTGATTGCTGGTAGCCATAATGGCGGCGGTATTATAAGAATTTAGAAAGCATTGCGGTCAGATAGGTGCAAGAAGTAGTGCGTTCAGCCAATTTAGGTGGCCGTACTGTTTTTTCATAGCTTGGTTTTCGTATTGACAACTGGGAACCTGTTTTAGAGCAAATAAATTGGAAAAGAAACCGATTTATGTATCAACAACAAATTATTTCTTTTCAAAATAGAAAACTGACTTGACTCTCGGGAATGCGAGATATTCTAGCAGCATTCAGCTCTTATTTATCACGTTGCACTTATGGCTTTGCATTTTTGTAATGTGTTCGCGAGCTTGATAATATATAATCACCCGGCTGAGATATGGGAAAGAAACAGCGCCGAGATGATACATTAGCCGATCCATGGATATATCCATTGGTTATTGTGTGTGTAGCTCGCAGTAGAAATTCTATTAAATGCTCGCAGATGCGAACGATACGTGGGAAAATCCCGTCGATGTTACCGTAGGCATATCGCGGTCATTAAACGTGTTGCAATTGCCTCTTTAGTCGCCCACTTCGGTGAGGTATTGGCAATGACTCGTTGCAAAATTTCGCAGGAAAGTGTCGGCGGTTTAGGCGGGCTCGCTCCGCGTACCACCGTTCTCTCAGATCGAACGTTATCTTTCAAAACCCTCGTGTGTAGAGCAAATCAAGGACGTGGTTGGCAACGCGTTGTCGATGCGCGAGGGATGCGCCGATAGAATTATAAATTCCATGATAAAGCCGAGCTACGCACGCGATAACGGTGCGCAATTCGGGCTCGCCGGGAAGAAAACTCGTTGCATTGTCGAATTAGAGCGTAAAACAAACTAACGTTCTCGCGTGTTACGAACGCTGAGAAGTAATTCGTCCGCCGGCGTAATTAACAATTGCAAACTAATTATTGCATATAACTCCTTCACGTGCGTTTGATTCCCACCTTCGGCATCTCGCGCATTCATATCCGGTATATCCGAAAAGTGATTATTAAACGCATACCAACGACTTCACTTAAATATTTCTAAGCTGCATGAAAGAATAAGAAATGCAAAATATAGATAGTATAGAAAAACTCATGATAAAACTAAATGTATCTTCATAAATTTTCAGTATATACCTATCATTTCCGTACAAATGCTAAATAAAAATTCTACTGTTTTAGTTATCTGTTTGATAAAAATAATAATTTTTTTATGTAACAATTTCTTCTTTAATCATATCAGAGCTCAGTAATATGATAAATTTGTCGGTTAGGAATTATGTTTTATTTATCCAAATTATTTATCAAATTTCATGATTAGGGATTAGGAATAAACTTGCGACACTTTCTTTCGAAGAAAAATCAAAGAGAAATTAGAAATGGACGGTTACGCTACGCGCGAGTCATGCGCCGATCTCTAAACAGCCTGTAATATCCAGTTATTCGTCTCGCCGGCGTCGCCTTGTATTTATCCCGGCGGTGAGAGGTAATTTCTCTATTCCCTGATCGAGGCCTTTAATTTCCAAGGTCGCACGCATCGAGAGCGAAACATTGCGCCGTACGAGACTGCAGCGAGCGGTGATCAGGACGAGGAGTTGGAGCACTTCGCGTGCGGGAAGAGAATACCGGGGATTCGGCAAGGTGGTCCCTTCAAGGCGGCTATCATGTATCGGCCGAACTTCTACGAGAGCACGTGTCTGAGATGCGCCCAGACCGTCTACCAGGTCGACAGGGTGGGTCCCTTGAAGGACTTCACGTTTTTCCACGCGGGCTGCTTCAAGTGCGCGATCTGCGGTACCAAGCTCACCCTGAAGACCTACTACAACAATCAGCACACGATCAACGATAAGGAGGTGTATTGCAGCAGTCACGTGCCCAAGCCCGGGCCTGGGACTCTGGATGGGTCCAGCGTGGGCATCAGGAGCGCTCTTAACGTGCCCAGAAGTGGCTACGTTAACGAGCAAATCAGGGCGGGAGGTGCATCGCCGCGGGGCGTCTATCCACCTTGGTGAGTGACAGTGTTTCTTCTCCCGTTACTTAATACTTCTAACCCTTTCTGCCTGCATTTTCAGTTTGCACGTACAGGATAATCTGCGATTAATTCCCATATCATTATACAGTTAACAATATCAAATATTAAAAAATTCATGAATAATATATCACGATCTCTTCGATCTTCCGCGGCACGCGTAGCATCGCGTGCAGGGCGATTGCCTCAAGCTCGTTACCTCGTTTCCCTAATCCGGTCTCGAATAATCAGGGATTTATCGTAACTTGGACGGAAATTTAATGCATTTCCATTTTTTTGTTTATCGCGACTGCTTTATCTTGATTTCTAATGCCTTGATTCAACGCACGAAAGAAGAAGTTAATAAATAAACGAAACAAAAAGGAAAACGCTTAGGGATATTCAACTCGCGACGTTAACGAAACTAAATACTTTAACGAGCCCGAGAAATGGAAAATTACGTTCTTTCTTCACCGTTATCGTCTGATATGTAAGATAATATAACTGTATATGTATGTACGAGCTATGCTCTCCTCGTGGGAATATCAAAAGTAATTTTGGCGCTATCCTACGATAACAAATCTCAGCGTAATGGCTCTTTAAATGCCCCATTGTGTACGTATCTGTTTTCTTTCGGCAAATAATACTCGCGAGTCATTCAAGTTTGTAGGCCGTTGCATAGATTTAAATAACGTAACGCTTTCAGACGAGCTCATTTGAATCGTAAATAGGTACGAAGCTAGGCTCTTCACTCCAATTTCCTATATTAAAGAACAAAGCGATACTTAGCAACACGTGCCATCATCACTTCGCGCGCGTCACCGTGTATTCTAATTTCGTCGATTAGAAAATGTAATCTCGCAGGAAAGTGTTGGCCATCGTGGTTTAATGCACCACAGACTTTTTATCTCCTCTCGTTAAGCTTTCCTTTGCTCAAAAGAAAAAAATTGTGTGGACACAACATAAAATACGAATTTTATGTTGGCGTTTCGACGCTAGGGACACGCCGAGGGCACGCTCGATAGAATTTACGTCTAATTTCTCCACTTTCCCTTTGCTGTTGATCGAAATCGAAATCGCTGCTGGAAATAATAGCTCGACGTCTCGAAATCGAGTTTCGCGGAAAATACATACGATTGTAACTAACCTGCCTCGTTTAAACAATTTCTTTAAGAACCTTGGTAATACTTATGAGTTGATTTATAATTCAATTAATAGAAAAAATTATACTCTACTTATAAAACTGTCTTATGCACGTTATCTAAATATGTAAAAATAATATATAGCGTGTTTGAATGTTCCTTTAAAAAATTATAATAAATTTTATATTATTCGGAGAACTAACTTTTAAAATTGTTCTTAAAGAGATCGCTTCTTTTTATTTCACGGGAATTTTTTTCAGCGAATAAGATAATTGCTAGACCCGAGCGTAATTTCGCGAAAATTATTAGTCATATATATATATATATATATATATATATATATATATATATATATATATACATTCTTTGACTCTGAGTCATCTCACGGACTTCTGCTCTGCATTAGACACCTCACTCCACCGTTATGCAATACTTTGGCCTTAATCTGACAAAGTCTAAAATGAAGTCCGAGTAGCCGACAGTTTTGTGTACAAATGCTGCACTTGGTCTTTGACCTGAATGCTAATGAGCGCTTGAGCTCCTTTCCGCAGAAACTATATTAAACGACCGTGTGAAACGATTACAAAAGTTTTATTAGATTTTACAAAGTCGCACTTACAAATCGAGTTCCTACTAACGGAATCAAGCTGGAATCGGAATCGTGGAGAAAAAAAAAAAGGAAGAGAATAAATAATTTTCATAAACGTGAGAGGAAATTGAGTTTAGTATCTTGCTACTACGAGAAACTCTCTCGAAGGAGTTCAAAGTTTTATGTATTTGTAAAGTGCTAGCAGAGTCAATGTGGAGCTAGTATGACAATACAGGATCAAGAAATCCTCTGTATTTTCACGGAATAAGAAAAATATTTCTTATAGAAATAGAAAAGAGATCTAAGTCTATAACGTGTCTGTAGCGTGCTGGAATAAGCTCTGACACAAATAATTCTTAATAGATTAGATTTGCGCCATCAGCGCAAATCAACCTGATCTCGGTGTGTCGGCATAATATTAAGAAATCGTGATCGCGAGATTTGATAACTCGATTAAGTAAACATCGCGGTATTGCAAGAAACCCGCCGCGCTCTCTCGTCTCGCCCCGCCTCGTTAATCGTCGTTATCCGCACGTTATTATTACGTGTTCGGTTCCTGCTAGAAACGCATGTTTCGCGCGAGCGTGCATATTCGCGTTAAAGGCTGTCGCATATCGTTGCATATCGCCGGGACCGCACGGAGTTATTGGTATTTCAATCTCGCTCGTCCGCTTGTCGCCTGGCTTTAACATCTCTCAATGCGACGTCGCGCATGCACGCACGCTTGTATGCGTTTTGTATGCCTTTTTATGCAAGGCCACCGCCTTGCAAAAGTCGCAAAGGTCGCGCCTATATGCATTACGCCAAGAGATTCCTGCCAGTGTGACTTTCCTTCGGGCTTTCCTACTTATTTTTTTTTTCTATGTTCAGCGATTATGTGTCTCATCGCTCGATACATACAAATTATCTGAAAAATGAATAATTCTTGGAAGATACACTTGCTCGAAAAGATTGTTTTAAAATTTCAGCGATTATGTTCTACACAAATATCGATATGATAAGCCGTTTGCGCAGGCGTGGATATAGTTGAGTTTTCTAAATATTATACATTATTACTTTTTTATTTACTTTTAATTTTTTTAAACTTGACTGTATTCTATCTTTGATATTCATAAAAAAAAGATCCTCTTTGGGACCCATTTGGTAGGTCGATCACCGACCCCGCCGTTTGGCGAATTCGATACTATTTCTTATATCCACCTTTTGCGAGCCACCTCCGTGGCTTGGTAATTATGGCGAGAGAAGTGCGGTAAAAGGCAGGTCGAGAGGAAAGGAGAAAAGGAGAGGAGAGAGAGAGAGAGAGAGAGAGAGAGACAGGGAGAGAAGAGCGTGGGCTCCGTCGCGCAAGTGAATGAACTCGGCGGAACGAGCGAGAGAGGTGTAACACATTCATTTAAGCGATACACTAAATTCTCACAAACGTGGCGCGCGGACTATCGCGCCTGCGGTGAGATTTTTATTTATTGCAAGCTCGTTGAGCTTAACCGCGACGCTAATTGTTGCTCGCGACTCGCGTCGCAGTAATTGCATCTATTACACGTATTATACGGCAGTTGTCCGGAATTATGGGGGTCATCATACCCGCGCGAGGGGGAGGATGGCGGGAGGATCGAGATGGCGATTGTTGAGGATATGTGGGTTAACGTAATCCATCGACCTGGATTCTTTGCCAGCGTTTGTCGTGTAACGAGCGACGTTCGCGGTATCAAGGACACCGCGTTACCTCCGTAATGTTCGCTTTTATTCCGTTATCGTCGGTATTAACGTAGCTAATTAGCGGCAATTTTTTAATTCGTAGGATCTGTACGCGACATATGCGCGCGTTGTACGCGACGTTTTTTGCTTCCGCGATATTTAAGAAAAGAAAGTTGATTTTCCGAGAAATGTTTCCGATGAATGTAAGATCTGTAATTAATTACATTATTGCGCACTAACTTGCAAAAGAATTAATTTGGCTTGCATGAAAATTGCTAACATTGCTAAACTAAGAGAGCTTATATTAAAAACCTAATGGAATTTACTTATCAAAATTTCTTTTTCCAATCTTTCAAATCTATTTTCTTAAATATAAAAATTATAATGTGTAGGATTAACGATGGAACTCTAAGAGTTCCATACTCTAAAAAAAATCTTTGTAGCTTTAAAAAAGTCTCTCTCAAACAGTTTGGCTTCGATAGCGAAAGAGTTGGCTCTTCTAACAAATGACATTTTCATCTCACTTGAAATCAATTTTATTATTTTATTAAGTAACCTTTTTTTTTATTATCATTTTATATGCTATTTTTGCATTACGTCAACCAAAAAGTAATTTATTCAAGATCAGGGCACGACGAGAGGGTCGCCCTGGGACTAATTTCATTAGTCCCGGCAATGTGGAAGAGTTAACGCTTCGTTATCGCTTCTCGATCCCCGCAGCGGGGACCTCACCGAGCGGTCCTGTGCCCTGTGCGGTGAACCCTCGCAATCCCCTCAAGACCCGTGTGCACGCTTCTGTTGCAGTTACGATAATGTAGACTCGCCTAATTATGCCAGGCACCTGAACGGGCACGGCTCGCCGCCGGCGGCCAACTCGTCATCCCAGCGCGATGGCATCCACGCCGGTACCGGCGGCGGCGCCTCCTCGCCGTACAACAATCACATGTATTCCGGGGACGGCAGCTATCAGTACGGCAGATTCGACGCGAGCGCCCTACACATCGCCCATGCGCTCAAGCAGACCGAGCTACAGAAGGGCTACAGCAAGGCCCGCGAGAAACCCATCGATTATTATCTGGTGAGTCACTGCTCGGCCGCTCGGCCGCCGCGGTTGATGTAATCGCTCTCGTCATGGTCGTCGCCGTATAAGGACGAGAGTGTTGTTATTATTCCGACACGCGCGTGGCACGCCGCGCCGAGTCGATCGCCGGCTAACGCGATTGCGGCTAATACGTTGCTGCGAATACGCAATTTCCTGAAGAACCGGAAAACCGTTTTCCTCCACGGGGTGGGGGGGTGGGGGGATCGCGACCCAGCATCTTCGAACGGAGACACGGAGAGATCGCGTGAGGATATCGTTGAGTCGAGCAACGGGTGCAACAGCCGCAACAGTTCGATGTGGCGTAATGAGAGGGGGGGGGGAGAGAGGAGGGGGGCACCCCGGCAACAGCGGGGGAGCCCTGTGAAAATAATCGTTAATTAATAATACGAATTAGCAATGATAATTTCGGAGTGCGTAGGGAAGCGAACAATGGCGATGTGGTAATTGACTTTTTGCGCGCGTATGCCGTCCGCTGGTGTTATTAGCTTCTTCCTGAGATGGGGAAAAGGGGAAAGGGGAAATGCATTGTGTGCATGAGCGAAAATACAATACAAAAAGTACAATAGACTCCTAGTTACTTCCGTAATAATAAAATCCAGATCAATGGCGTGCGGTTCTTCTGACTTTCCGCAAGTTCGTTTGATGCCAAAGTCGTTTGAACGAGTCCTTTCTCGTCAAAGTACAATTATTGTTAAACTACGGTTTATATATTTTTCTAGATTTTACTTCAGAATTACACAAGAATGAACTATATTTCTGGTAAAGAGCCTGAAACATTCTCAGTCGAGTTAAATTAATACAAAATACTATATTTTACTGCAATCGTTTTTTGCTGTTCCTTTAAATTAAATCAAGAAGTTGAATATGATATATACAAATAATAACATTGAAACTATATAATAGCAATAATATGTTGAGAGCCAGCAAATTTTCAAAAAGAAATACGCCTTCCGATTGATTAACCACGCGGAGACAATCGCGGAGATATGAATCACACACGATTAGACTCGAATTTCAAACGTTTCTCGATCTTGGTTCGGCTAGATCGCCGACCGCGGATTTCCGAATTTCCGATCGCGGGAACGCGGGATCCGGCATACATTCCGCGTCGCTTCCGCGTGACTTCCATACGCGAATAATCGGGTCCGAGTGGCACGATGCAGGAATGCGGCGAACCATCGCGAGAGAACGGACTTCACATGAAAATGAGATTACCGCTTTTCCCATTCGCGCGCCGAGTAATAAGGCCGCCGAGCCGCTAGTCGCTCCACTATCGGCCGCGTTTTCTCTCAATGCGCTTTCGCGCATTCAGATCACCGGCCGGAGCGATCGCCGTCGTCGCCGATCAATCGATCGATCCTTATTTACATATAGCTAAACACCGGCCAATCTACGTACGTACGGCGTTTACGCGAACGGAAAGCGGCGCGGGCATCGCCCGATCCGCACCGAGCACCACACGGCAATTTCCCATCCTTATCTTCGTCCCGCGAAGATGACGTTTCGTGTGCGATAGTAAACTGCCGCGAGATTTTGGTCAATTCGTGATATTTTCCCGACGACGAAATAATCAACGGGTGCGTTTCATCCGGTATTTGCCGCGTATCGCACCCGGGGCCCCTCCTACGCTATCGATAATGTAATCGAATAAACTCTGGGCGATCTGCCCACATGCGCGCGTTGTCGATGATACCAGATAATTCCTTCGGATCGAATACGTGACGCAATGAATGAGTCTACTTTTAGACGCCTAATTCAACCATTGCCGGCATTACGGTTTAATTGGAGAAACAGCGAAGCTCGAAGCTAATCTTAGAAATGACGGCGAATAACAGATCGCCGCACGTGACTGTGATCGAACGATCGGAATTATTCTTCTCTCAACCTCATTGCGAGTCGAACAAATGGGATATCGAATGCGACAGACGTAAAGATTCAAAATCAACGGGGAAATGGCGGGTAGCACGCAAGTATGCATTTACTCATTAACTTAAAGGGAAAGCTCTCTTTATGAGTCTTTAAAAGGAACGAAGAGAGAATGTAGGAGAACCTTAAGATTGCTTTGTGATAACGGGAAATTCAATTACGACGAGATGTTTAATATAAAAAAATTAAAAGTTATGAAAAGAGAGAGAGAGAGAGAGAGAGAGAGAGAGAGAAGGATGAAAAGTCTTAGGGATTTTAAGCAATTATACCGGATCGATTAAAGTACGACTTAGAAGTACACGACTTCGCAAAGGCTTTCCGGAGTGAATTAACTTCCTCGCTTGTCGCGCGCGATTTCCTCGGACGCGAGAACAACAGTGCGGCGGGTCGGTGCCGCTGCGCGCCCCGTTGTCGTTCATGATTATTCAAATCGTTACCACGGAAGAACGCGTATACAACGCGTATACAGTCATCTTATTTACTCGTACGCGAAACCGTCGTCGGGAAACCGGGACGTACGCGCGCGCCGCGCGAAGGTAAGCTTTACGTCTGCAACGGCGGGGCGGAGAAACGGCAGGAGGAGGAGTGAGGGGAAGCGGGAGGGGGGAGGGGGGGGGGGAGGGGAGAGGATGGGAAGCAGAATTATTTCCGCTTGCGGTACTTCTGCACTTGATGGCTAATTAGAGAATCGTTGCCGGGCCGCGCAAAGAGCCGGGGGCGGGGATAGCGCGTGTGTGTACCCCGACCGACGTCTCTTATGCGCCTTCGCGCGTAAACGCTTAGGGAAAATTAATCCATTAGAGGTTCGTTGTCCCATTTCCGCACCGAACGACAGGCGAATCTCGCAACTCAATCAAGGTACGCGTCCGCGTGCCAGCGCGCGGCAAAACGCGCGAGTCTCCGGCTCTCCGGCGCGGTTTTAAAAAATTATATTACATGTGCGCGCGCGGATACCCCCATCTGTTTCTAGCATAACGTAAAACGCTCTCGGTGAAAAGCCTAAAATAAGATTAAAGAAAAACAGCCTTGTGCATTACATCAGGCTGGACTCTCGGGACTTTTGTTGTTTCATTCATGAAAGATGTCGCGAGCAGGTTTTTCCCACGATAAACAGCCTTGTATATTTTTTTCGCTTCGCGTTTCATTAGCGCATTTCCCGCGTAGACGGCATTGAATTTGTTGCTAGTAAATATGTGCATATGCAGCATTATGTATGTTGTATTAAATATTAAAATATTAAAATTTCGTGTTTAAAGAAATAATAATTTAATTTTGAAGAAATGTGTAAAGTTGTTCTTTCTCTCTCTTGTCACATTAGACTTTACTCAAATCAGTCATGTTTATTCAAATGAACATGTATATAACATAACTTAGGATAGACTTTGCTAGTATTCTTAATCTATTCTTAAAATATTAAAGAAAAATTAAGTAATACATTATTTACAACTGTAACTCCGAAATAAACCTGTTAAGACATTTCACAAAGACATACCAATTTTCTTTGCGTTGCATTCCAATTACTTACATGTGGCAAACCGTTGCTTCTCTTCCTCAGCTTTCTTCTTCAAAATTATATTGAAAAGATTGCATTGAAGAAATCCCGTCGCACGACTTCAAAAGGACATGTTTGTTTTCCGCAGCGACCTCTGCTCATATTTTTATTGCATTAATATTTCCGGTTGCAACGACAACGGACGAAAAGAGTCGCGGCTCGCAACGTACCATTTTTGAAAAAATACACCGGAAGAGGATTAGTTCACTTTTGTCGATCAGCAGCGGGTTGTCGCTCCCCAGAGAGGAGACTCTCTTGAAAGCGAATGAAAGCAGAAACGCGACGTGAAAGTAAATTATACAAAAAGTGGAGTACCTACCTCTAAGGCCGATGCCTGCGGGCGTTTTAAGAAATAGAAGCGTTTTATTGCGTCCAACGTATCCGCGAATTCTGCCTTCTTACGATTGGCGGAATGCTTCCTGACACGTAACGACGGTTTAATCTTTAATTAGTAACGTGCCGATCGCATATTTGCTTTTCAGAATTAAATACCAAATGCCGAGCGTTCGAAATATGATATTTTATCGTTTTTATAGTTTTTATATAATTTATATTTTTATGTCATACTTTATATAAATATGTTTCGATAAATGATGAAAAGTAGACTATAATTACCGGACATTAAATATATTTTTTTTTTGCCTCGCCAATAAAATTATAAAATTACTTGATGTATTTGCAATAATATTTTAACATTATATTTTTATAACTGCAACACTTTTTAAAAAAGATATCCATATTAATTATAAATTAAATGTATGTATATATGTATGTATATATTAAATGAATATATAAAGAATTTATTTCTTTAATACGAATTTTTTTGTCTTTCCTTCATTAGGATCGCGATGAGCAGACGCGTCTCGAGATGAAGCATCGAAAGGAAGAAGATGATTTATACCGGAAATTTGCGCATCATCGCGAGGAAGAGGACCGACGAATTCGTGAGGAGTTCCGAGTACGTAATTGAAGCGAACTCACAACAAAATACGTTTCATAAATCAATTATTTCATATATTATTAATTACAAATAATATGCATTAATAATTGTATTCTGCGTGATTTAAAAAGGATGAGTGGGAGAAGGAGCTGGAGCAATTGTCGGCGAGATGGGAACGGGAAAAAGGCGGAAGAGTTCGAACCCAACAATTTCAGCAAGAGAAAGAAGACTTGGAGAAGAACATGACTTTACGCAGGGACAAAAAGAAGGAAAGTCTCACGCGCAAGATGCTGGAGCACGAACGGTATTTATTATGTAATTAACGCGATACCCACATCTTGCTTTTAGATCGGACAGGCAACACTTACATCACGAGTTATAGTTTATTGCATAAAACGAAATATAATCTTTAAAGCATAAAATGAGCATAGAAATCTCACGTTTCTTTGCAAAGAGCAAACATGGATTAATTATGGATTTATCATAAATTAAAATATTATATGATTAAGGCAACACATATATAATCAAAATTGAAAAAATATATATAATAAAATTTCCAAAATAATTTTAAAACTTTAAAAGTTAAAAAATTGTCCAACTAGTAACTTGATAACTAGTAACTTATACATATTTTTTTCAACACTTTATTTATATCATAATTTATTCGTCTTGTACGTTCGCCAATCTCAAATGGGATTACGTTAATATCGATTCCGTGCATTTTTTATTACGGAAGAACCTGCGAAAGAAATTACGTGCAACACGTTACGAGCCGCGGTAGTTTTGGCTTCGTGTTTTTTTTTTTCTTTTTTTTTTTTCTTCCGGACGATAAACAAGCTCGCGTGCGTTGGCGCTTGCAAAACCGGGAAGCCGGGTTTTCACGTTCAACGCAAAAGCTTCTCGTTACTCCTGATCAATTTATAGGGCGGCAACCGCTGCGCTGGTGGAGAAACAGAGCTCAGAGATGCTGGAGCTGATCAATGAGGCGAGAAGCGAGTACATGCTACAAGAGAGTTTATACCTTGACGAAGGAGACGGTTATGCTGAGGAAGCACCGCCTCCACCTTATCCATCGCGCGCGCCACCCCCGCAGCCACCAGCCCTCGCCAAGTATCATATCTACAATGATCCCCTGGAGTTCGCCGACATGGATCAGATAGCTATTTCGGTAAGACTTCGCCAAAGGATTCTTTCAGCGCTGCCTTCCTCTTGCGAGTCATCTTCCTCGTCGCCTGGATGGAGATTTTGCGGCGTATGATACGTCGCAAGTATTTTGAGAGCGCTATCTTTTTGCATTCTCTTTTGCATCGTAACGTTTTATTTTAGCTTATTGTACGATTTAATTAAAGAAGCTAAAGGAGAAATTAAAGAAGTTAAATTTCAAAAAAATTATTCCAGTCATTTTGAAATTTATCTATCTAGTACCTATATTCTACTCTTGTCTCTATAAATATCTGAATTATTCAAAAAAATTGCTTTCAATTATGCATAAGTGATCAGATAATACTTATTTTTTTTAATACTGTTTCACTAATCCTCACTGATTTATAATATCTTGTGTTGTTCTTAGGTAGCCCAAGAAGATCAAAAAACGTTCACCGACTTAGTGCGACAGTTGGTGAGCAGATGCGGTTCAGATATAGAAAAGGCGAGAACAATATTCCGATGGATCACCGTGAAAAATCTGAACACTATGCAATTCGATGAAAATTTACGGGGTGACACTCCCATGGGTCTGCTAAGGGGTATCAAACATGGCACGGAAAGTTACCACGTTCTATTCAAACGATTATGCAGGTAATTTCACGCAAAAAACAATATTATAAAAAATATATAAATTTATATAAGCAATTTATTTACAGCGATAGAAAAGAGTTGAAAACGTTTTATTCTGCAAAAATTCTAAAAATTTATATGTGCAATTATCTCGTCGCATTTAATCAAGTTTCAATGGAACATATTTAACATAACTTATGTTCTTAAATTTAATAAAATCACAAGATCACTTTTATGAGACTTTATTTTTTACCAAAAAAAAAAAATAATTTTAATAACAACAAAGCAAAACATTTTCGAAGCAAAATAAAAAAAAAATTTGAAATATTATATTGTATTAACATACATGAGAATCGGCACATGTAAACTTTTTATTTTTACAATTTGTACACACAATTGCGTAAAAATGCGTAACAGAGTCTACAAAAAGTTAACAATCGATTATCAATATGTCCGTTATTTACTCGTATATTTTATTCTCTGGGAAAACTGATGGTATCTAAATTGCCAAATAACTTTGAACGCAGTTACGCGGGTCTGCACTGCGTGGTCATCAAGGGTTACAGCAAGTCGGCGGGTTATCAACCGGGCGTGTGCTTCGAGGACAATCGATTCCGAAACAGCTGGAATGCCGTGTACGTGGCAGGTGCATGGCGATTCGTCCAGTGTAATTGGGGAGCGCGACACCTCGTTAATGCCAAAGAGGTCCCCCGTCCCGGTCAAGCGAAAGCTAAAAACGACAGCCTCAGGTACGTGCATGCCGAAGTCATCTACCGCCAATCTCCGTATCCGTATCGTGATTATAGTGTTTCCGTGTGCACATAAAACGATCGATCGGATCACGAAGACATTTTACTTAGGTATGAGTACGACGATCATTACTTCCTGACGGATCCCCGAGAATTCATATACGAATTCTTCCCCCTGCAAGAGGAGTGGCAGTTGCTCAAACAACCGATTTCGCTTAAGGACTTCGAGGAATTGCCTTTCGTGCGGTCTCTATTCTTCAGGTAAGATTCTTTCTTGACTTTTCTCTTTTTTTCCCCCCCAGGGTATACATTAGTAAGAGAAAAAATGCAAAACTTAACACGGATTACGTTTAACGTTTATGTTTCATTTTTGTGTGTGTGTGTGTGTGTGTGTGTGTGTGTGTGTGTGTGTGTGTGTGTGTGTGTGTGTGTGTGTGTGTGTAATTTATTCGCTGTCATATTATTTATATATTTTTATTAGTTATACATTATTTTAAATTGAGTGAAGATAGAAGTAACTTGCAATATATATCAGGTCTTGACAAATTAAATTCGTTCAGTGAAGCGTGTTCAAAAGCCGTTAAAACACGCAATTAAATTGATGATTTCCCGCAAGTGGTGAGATTGGTCTATTAACAATGGTCACAAGTTGCACGGTGAAAATACCGTTCGGATAAATTCTGCGTCTACAGGTACGGCCTTTATTTTCCGGATACGAATACAAATGCCGTTATGTATACGGATTCCACCGGTGCTGCGACCGTGAGGATAGCAATGCCGGCGCATATGCAATCATCCCTTATCTTTCATTACAATCTTAAGTTTTATGACAACGACGGCGATGGCTACGACGGCGTGTCGCTCAAGCGATTTGTCATGCAGGTAAATTGATAGTCTATGTTCTCCATATCGTATTCGTGCAATGATTTATTTGAAGTGACTTAAATCTTATCCTAAGTTTGATCCTAAAATATATAACGAAATTTACATAAAACAAATATCATATCTTGAAATTTGCGTAAAAAAGATTAATCAAAACATCATTAATCTATTTTGAATCTAAAAAATAAAGAAATGAAAATTAATTTTAATTAATTCTTAAAACTTTTGCATATAACAATTTGAAAAATTATTACTATATATTCTAATATTACTAATTTTTTTATAATATATATTTTTTTATAAATGTTATATAATAATATTGGAATATATAGTAAAGCATTGTTAAGTTACATGTTTTGTGAAAGACATACTTCACAATCGTGTTAAACTTTAATAAAATGTTTTTTAATAAAAATGTGGTTTTTATGAGTCAACAATTATAATAAATGAAATTTACGAAATACGAAATTTTTCTACGAAAATTTTTAGTCGGTTGTGGGGAATATAGTTGCGTTCCGAGTTCACGCACCATGTTCCGGGGCTTTCCTCTTGGACATATTTGCCAATGCGGTAACGCCGAAAGAATACTTAACCGGCGAGCCGATGAAGTTCAAGAGCGTTTGCAAATTCAAAATCGCGTGTGAAGAGCTGCAGACGGTGATGGTACCACTGCCGGATTGCGCCAGTGGAGAATGGGGCCCTACAAAAGCTACCAGGCTATTTGGACTTATACCTATCACTCATCAGGTAGGTCGATTAGTTAAATTGGTCTACTTGTACAGTTAAGTTACAACAAAAGTGCGAGCACAAATTATACAGAGTGGTTTTCAGAAATACATCTAGATTTTTGTTTTTTAAATATATTCCGAATAAATCAAGTTAATAAACATATGGAAATCTAATACTACAATGTTAGATAAAGCCGCTTAATTGAGATAGAAAAAAAATAATAATATTGTTACGCATACGCAAAAGATAAACAAAGATTTATTTAATTCGGAAACAGTATATAAATTAATCTCTCTACTTTTATCGAACATGGCGCAATGTTATTTGTTATTTGTTATTTTAGGCAAAGTTTTGTAATGTTTCGGTTCACAAAAATAAATTTCCCTTCTGTTCTTTTTTTCCTTTGGGAAGTATTAACCGAAAGAGAAGAGCCAAAAGAATTGCTAAGAAAAGAATCTTTCGATTTTATCGCGCTTACCAGGCAGGCGATTTACAATCGCTATTTATAATCGCGCGATCTATTGATTTCAGGAAGCTCTGGTGTTCGCCGGGCGCGAGCTGGAAATTCAATTTCGCATGTCGAGGCCGTTGACGGACTTTATGGCGACTCTGCATAAGAACGGCATCGAGGAGAAGCGCCTGTCCAAGTACGTGACGCATTCCATCGCCGACGACGACGTGGTCACCTTTTCCATAAGCTTCCCCGAGGAGGGCCAGTACGGCCTGGACGTCTACACCAGGGAATCCGCCTCACCCGCCGCTCAGCATGACGTCACCGGTGAGAAGCATCTGCTCACGCACTGCTGCAAGTATCTCATCAATTCCAGCAAGAGGAATTGAGAGTGAACCTGAGAGCTCTCGAATCATGATTTCGGCTTCATCTGAAAATTACAAACGACGATTCCTAGAAAAATCAGGATTCTAGTGCTCGTTAGGACGAGCGACGGCGCCAGTAACGAATACAATATTTCTCCTACGTAATGCTTCCGAAAAATTGTTAAAATCGGAAAAAAAAAACAGATTGAAATATTTGGCGAGCGTAACGATTGCCGCTATACTTGACAATCGATTCGAGAGTGTTTCACTCGTTATAGCGAGTTCATCCTGTTCTTAGAAGAAAGAGCGCCTACAACATTTTCGTCCTGGAAGGATCGGCCATTAATGACAAATTATCGACGCTTTATCGAATGAAATACCGAGAAAGAGAGGGGAGAAAAGAGGTCGGCAGAGTGGCGGCGGCGATAAAGAGACAATGGTGAAAGCGAGTGACGTTTTACGTCATTCTTCAAGAACTACTTTTATGCAATTCCAAGCTGACACGCTACCTCGAGTCTAACAGTAGGCTTACGACTTGGAGATAAATATTAATGTAAAACTAACTATGGAACTCTTTCAATTTGATAGGATATTTTTCGAAGGGCTTGAAGTAGTAAAAAGTATACCTTCGTATACATAAGCGGATAAATTTAATGCAACTTCCTGCACTTCCGGTACGTCCGGAACACGCTTACCCTCGTGTTCCCTTGTATCATTTACCAAGTTAGTACTTCCGCTTAATGATCCCTCCCCCGTGATCACGCTTCTCTTACGTAACGCATCGAATAAATTATTGCGATTCCGTTATAATCATTTCACTTGGAAATTTTCCTTTCTAAGAAGATTTATACTATTCATCGCTAAAAAATACCATTTCAACTTTAGTTTCAATATTACTTATTATATACAATTCTGATCGCGGATTCATATTGAGTCATGCGTGTGACGCATATCGAATAATATAGGTAAAAATATAATATATTTTATGTACGAAAAGATGTTTCTCTGTATATATATGATATATGTATAAGGTAATTCCGACCTGAAAATATCGTTACCTACAAGAGACATTGATTTAATTGACCTAAAGATGTATTCATTCAATTTCGTTCAATCTTGGCTCTTCTAATTTTTTTAATATATCGCTTCTCTATAGTATTCTATTATCTATTTTATAATTAGACTCATGTGTCTTTTTTTTTTAAATTGGCACATTTTCAAGTCACAATTTTTGAAATGCACACATACACACATACACACAGGTGCTATACTTTATATTATCCCTAATATTATTTCTTAATTATTCACACAATCGAGTAGCAGTCATATAATTATTTAGTAGAATAGTATTCGCACCATCGGTTTTGCGAGCAAAAACATTGTTTATAACAATGAAGAAAAAGAATGGTATATATTTGTTAATCTTGTAATCTTTCTTGTTGTTAATTAAAATTTTAACCACTCTTACAAAAGAAGCTCCCACATTATTATCTTATGTAATAGATATAACTCAAGCTTACAAAATCTTTCTCTATTTTGTCATATATTAACAAATAATGTAATATTCCATAAATATGTAAATTAATTTTTTATAATGTAATTACTTTCAATAAAATTTGATATTCTTGTATAAAGACTTAATAAATTGATTTTAAAAACAAAATAAATCAATTTAATTTTTTAATTTTTATTTCAACAGTATCAATATTGATAGATTCGATCTTCATATTGAATTAAATTCCATTTAATTATAATCTTTTTTTAAATGTGTTTATTAATATATATTTAAAAATTTCTAAATATTTTTATTTTTTGATTTCACATTAACAATTCTGAGAAAAAGTTACGGTTCAAAATCTTTCATTCTTATTATTATATTACTTAAAATTTTTTGCGATGGATAATTTAAAATATTTACATAGATCATCAAAATGATATAGATATAGAATAAGTAAATTTCAGTGAACTTTCCTGTCAAATAGCAACCCGTTGTACTATTTCGTCAAGTATGATAAACTTAACGCTATGTCCATCTTGCGGTAAAGGAAGCGAATTTAAGTTTCATGAATCAAACTCACACGATTTTATGTAGGCAAAGAATCTGCTATACTACGAACACCTTAAGTATGGCATTTTTGCTTCTAGGTATCCAGTGATGATTTCAATAAGTCATATATTTAAAAAAATTATAGAAATAGTTGCATTTGATAAATCCTATTTAATTAATGAAGAAGTAAAAATCAATTTTTGTCAATAATTTTAATTTAAATTTTTATAATCAGAAAGTAAATCTGATTAAGACAGTAATCCTAAAATAAAACTCAATAATCAATAACTCATTTAATAATCAAGATATACCGGATCTGAACAATTATAATTCATGTTATCGTACTAACTTATAGAATTGATCATGAATTAAGATATTTTCACAATTGATTATTGTTTTAGAAAGCAGCTTTTTCTGAGCATAATGTTAACGTATAATTTTGTAGACAAAAATATTTTACAAATACATTTCCTAATGTTATTAATAAAAAACATGTTATTAATAAAAGATTCAGAGACAATGATCTTCGGCGAACAAGTCCGCGATAAGTTTGAAATCACAAAAAGTTCTATTGATAAATGCATTCAATAATACAGATGGTATCGATTTATTTATAGAATTACTGCTGGCATTCGTGCAACCGTAGCCGGACAAAACTCAGTACTCCGTACTAAAGTTTTACGAAGCGTGAACGGCATCTACTTCTTCGGTCGCGTTTTTTTTTTTTTCAACTCGGGGTTTCTCTCTGCCCAACCGCTTATTATGACAACTAATTATCGGGATTCGTTCTGTGCATTAGTTCGGAGATGAATCGTCATTTGAGACCGAAGATTCTTTATCCGCGTTGCGTCGAGTCGTCGGTTCGCCGCTAATTAAATAGCCAGTCCTCGGGTCGCAAAACCGCCTCTTCTCCTCCCCCGCAAGCCGTTAACTTCCGGAATAAGAGGACGATCCCTCGGAATTGCCGGGGCGAGAAAGAAGTTTCCTTATTCCGCGATGGTACGTGCGGAAAGAAAGATTTCATCGCGCGGGCGGACCACTTTGTGATTTATAGTCCGCTAACTGCTTATTGTAATTGCAGATGAGGGCATCCATTATTGTTATTATCAGCGTCGGCCGCGGAGACAGGACGCGGGATTTAGAAGCTGCTCTCGCCTTATCGTCGCGCGAAATGGGAATTTCTGTTCGTCGCGGTGGCGCGGCTAGAATTTTTAATGGCACTTACAGCAGAACTTATCGCGTGGGGAAAGGAGAGGACATCTCGTTTTATTATTGTTAACATAAAATTACCTCCTTATATTTTTGTACTTCTCTTAGACATATAACGCGATTTTCCACGTCACGTTTCCGTGACGTTAACGAATTTTCATCGATTTACTGTTCGATGAAGTGTTATTTTCGCAGCTGCTCTTATTTTGGCACTATTCTGGAAGCGCGTATGCACGAGTTTTCTAATGCTAAGATATTTGATTTCCCTAGCTTATTGTGGTACTGGAACTATTAAAAGGTCTTGATAGAGCTAAACTGTGCTGAAATGTGTTCTCTCTTCGTGCCAGTTTCCATTGTTTGATGATGATGATGATGGTCGCTTGTTAGTATTTCACGCTCTGTACACACGCCATATAGAGATGATATAGACTCAGAGTATTTAACAAGCCTCTTCCTCCGTTCATTTTTTTCCTTGCGCTTCCTTCCGCAGCCCGTTAGATGCCACATCTTTATAATTGCTCACCGCAAATGGATAGCTATTAATGTATACGTCTATTCGCCAGTATTCGCCAGCCGCGACGTCTTAATAACCGCGGAGTGCAGATAGCTGTCGTTTGCTATACTTTTTTAATATTTCTCCTTTTGTAATCCAGTATGGTAAAAAAAAAAATCTTTAAAAATTTGCTCATTAAAAGTATCGAAAGTTTAATTAAAAGAGTAAAAGAGAGAAGGTTTCTTTTTTTATGTTTTATAAAATACTTTCTATCAAAGTATTATAAGATACTGATATTACACAGACTGTAGAGGTATGTAATATAATAATTATATTAATGTACATTCTTTTGTCTAGAGTCTGTCATAGTATTCTCGTAGCAACTTGCTTGCTTGGAGCAAAGAAATTTCAAATAACAATCTCTAAAAAAAAAAAAAAAAAGAATCTTCTCTCTGTTACATTAAGGCACGCAGGTGTAACAGTATCAATTTTATCTTCTCGGTATTTCGTTTAAGTTTTTAAACAAAACGTCAGACATGTCACGCCGCTATCCCGCGCATGCATCGCATCGCATCGGCTCGCTTAAAATATACAGCCCCGCGGAGCGTAAGAGCTATTGCCTTTACGAGTGGACTATTTTTGCCGGGAACCGCGCGCGCGCGCGCGCCGCACGCCCACCGCCTCCTCTAATCTAAGGCGCGAGCATCTATAATGCATGCCGGGGTCGTGAGGGCATTTCTAATCCCACGCAATCCCTCCCTTGTGGGGGCCTTGTAGATAGAGAGTCGAAATATCGGACGTCGAAGTAGCGAGCGGCGCTGTTTTCCGAGGGGGCGACCACCTTCAACCCGGCTTCAACCCCCGCGTGCGGCGGTGAGTCACGCGAGCGAAACCGGCTGCGCGATCGTCGAAGATCTCTCGCGACGAGACGGAAACGGCAAAGGGATAAGATAGCTCGGAAACCCGATCCCCTTGCGTGTGTGAGTTTCCGTGCCTGGGCAAAAATCTTTAAAGCCGCCCTCCTTGATAGCACCACGTCGAGGTTATTACGCGACGCGAGAAATTGTGTGGATTTATATATGCCGGCTGATTTAAAGGGAACAACGATTCCAACAAAGAACGCGGGACACACATCAAAGGCAATTCATTTTACGCCAGCAAAATTATATGGGAATATTATACCATAGTTTTTATTATACGCGTGCCCGCGTCCAATCGTTATAAAGCAAAATTAAATTATGAAATATCAAAGTCATTTGTACGATTATCGTTGTGCGTTTGTTTTCCCTCTTTGTTCCCCTTTTGTGAAATAAATTTTGGAGCGGAACAATTTTTCACAAAGGCAAAAATTTTTTTATTATCCCCGCATTTTGATAAAAAACGAATAAATTTATTGTGGTGTTAATTAAGAATAAAATTTAAAAAAGTTGTCGAAACAATATTATTTACATAGGCGTACGAAATAAAAAGTTCGAGGTACTACAGTACTTCTAGCAGGGAAAAATAAAAAAGAACCGCATCGGAAGAGTGTGTTAATAAAAGAGCCGAGTGTTTCGATTTCGTTGCCGCAGAATGAGAACGATCGGAGGGCGAGACCTCTCGAATAATAACGATAATAACGTTTCGCTGAGCGCTGTCGGGCCCTTCGATACTACAACTACGGGGAAAAAAAGCGTCATTTATTCGTAATGGTACTATTTTGTACGTGCATCTCTCTCTATGAATCTCTCCCCCGTATGATAACGGTATCGCCCCTTTACTGTCTAGATGATACATGTCCGCAGTCTTCTTTTTCACGCGGGACAACGGAGAAGTAATCTCTACCACGGCTTGCCAGATCGTACGATACATTATTTATTCGAAATCAAAAACGAGGGGGGTAAACGATTGCGTTGGAGAATTGCCCAATCGAGACGTCATCCTGCGAGAAGGAAACAATTTCCGCAAATCAGCCATCGCAAGTCCGCCGTGATCGATGCGGCCTCGTGATCGAAGAAAACGAAGAAATGGATTTTATTGGTATTTTATTGGTATTGTCCAATGGCCGAATTACGAAGCATACTCATTGCATATATCATAATGCCGTGAGTACACGAGATATTGTTGGTCCGCTGGAATCCCATTTGATGGAGAATGCTAAAAGGTAAACAAGGGAGAATGGCGATTGTTTCGACTGAAAATAAAGGGGCTTTTATATTGATAGACGTAGATAAAAAATCAATTATACTTGGTATTAAGTATAAATGACACTGGAGAACATGTTATCTTTCGATTTGTATTAGACATCCCAATTTCCCGCGTCGATTTTAAGTCCTGATTGTTAAAATAGTTGGAGAACAAGGACCTCATTAAACTGAATACTTCCAATCAAATTTACACAAATACTTGAAAACTCAAATAATACGATACGCTCGGTAAACATTGGATATTTATATCAGTGTAACGATAAAAAAAATTTAATATTTGATTCTTTAAAGATAGTTCCTATGTTAAAGCCTTTGATTATAAAAGTGTGAAAATCCGATATTATTGTTTTTCTTTATCTGTAATATAATTTGAATAAAACAAAGGAAGCAAATTAGATACTCCGAAAAAATATTTTATACATTTCAAAGAAACATTATTGAAAATTCGCCAGAGAAGTACCAATAGCCGAACAATACCACGGTCTCGTCGTCAGAAAAATCCTTATCGGACGATGAATCGAATCGACATGATTCGATGCAAACTACAAGCGTCCTATTCCCTAACGAGTCGATACTCGAGTTGCCTTATATGCCTAAGAAAGCGAACTCGGGTTTTAAAATTCTTTCCTTCTCTATTGTCATTCTAATCAGTTTCTTTTTGTGCTCGGTATCTTTTTAGATACCCCTACATTTAATCCTGATTATACTTTTTAACTAAATACATAATTTGAAAAAAGCCAAGACAATCCTCGTGCGTGTTGGAAAAGCAGCATGCTTTATGGCTCGTCGAACGCAATGGCGGAAGTAATTTTCATGAATCAGGAAGCGGGACGATGCATAATGTATTCAACGCTCTTCTTTTGTTAAACATAAAAACGGGGACAACCGGCGTTGCTCCACCTTGTTCCTCGCAAAGCCATCCACAAATCTCGTTGGACACGCGTGTGGAGGATACTTTTTTTTTATAAGGATCGCGTGATGAAATTTTAAACAACATCTATGGGGCTCATAAATACAATTTTTACAAAGTTTCATGAAACATTAAAGGGCCCCTTTATTTCTCCCTGGGAGGAGCGAACTCCAACGCCGCTTAAGCTACGTGGCCGCGAAAGCTCCCAACGAGCGGAAGGTATCAGCGCGCGGCTTATTCCCGAGGCAGATATAAATTCATATGGATGACGAAGTAGGGGGGGGCCCATTAGTCGCAGCCTAACGCGGGATCTAGCCGAAAGCCGGCGCGAATCTTTTCATTTGCATGTTTACGGTGGCTCGGTATTTTATTGTCCGACAAAAGTTTGCGGCGCGGCCCCGACCACCCAGGGTAGCGGCGGCAGCGCCGAGGGGTGGGCGCGGGGAGATATAGAGAAGCATTTATTATCGTCTGACACGAGACAAACGAGTAGTTGATTACAGGCATATTGTCAGCGATGTCCCACGGACCAAGCGAATTCCATAGAAACGACGACATCCGAACGACGCCGCCGCGCACCGTGTGTGAGTTTAAATGTTTCTTCTATAATCCACGTGGACAAATTGTGATACATGTGCCTCGGGATATGCATAATCTCAATATTAGTCACGTTTTAACAATCCGAGGCTCGTTTCCTTTTCCGTTTTTTTTCCGCCTTTTTTTTTTTTAAGTATTTGATCAATAAAAGATCAATTATCATACACTGTTGGAAAAAATGTGTTGAATTTAACATAAATCGCACGTCCCAAACGGTCCACTCAAAATTTTGTGTTAATTTAACATAATATGGATGTGTTAAATAGTAACACCGACACTACGTTAATATTTCAACAAAAAAGAAATGTACTCTTGATCTTAATTTGAAGTTAATTGTGTGTTAGAATTAATTTTTATGACAACATAACGTGTCGAGACGCGTCAAAATTCGAGACTGTGCCGAAACCACACAAAGAATAATAACAAGTCATCCCCACTCCTGTTACAGAATAAAACCAATATTTTTTTTTATGTAAATTTTAACATATTGAATAAATACATACGAATTGTGTTATTTTAACACATTTCTTAAATCATTTTAATAATTTTACATTTTATATTTGTTAAGGTCAGTTAACATAGTAGATATGTATTAAATTTACATAATAAATATGTAAATTATTTAACACAAAAATTTTAACAAGGACCGATTTTAACACAAATACAAAATGTTTTTTATTGTGTACATTTAATATCAAATATTAAAAAAATTGTCACAAATAAAATTAGATTTGAGAAAATCCAATCTGAATTCTCTGGTATCACACATCTGAGATGTGCACGCATGTACGACAAATTTATAACATGATCCTCTCTCGATTAATATTAATGGATATTATGCCATTCGATTTTTCATGTCTCTTTTTATAATAAAATCTACACTGATAATAAGAGTTTTTAATATTTAATATGAGGTTCTTTTAAAATGCTTTACCGAAGAATCTCCGAAGAATCTATAAGCCACGTTAAACGCCCACGTAATTGCTTGTCAATACTGTAACGTCACAACAGCACAATGACGTGTCCGACGATACGTGGAGCTGACATCGTCATGCGGCAGATTAAAATGTTACTATAAAACGTTACGGAGCATAAATTCCCGTGGATATTACAAAATTTTCGCACAAAAAAAGCTCACGATAAGAACTTCGATGATACGCGCGTTCGGTCAGCAGTGCATTACAATACTCTACAACATATCTCATTCTAAATTCAGCTCGAATTACATAATTATAAGGAAGAAGAGACAACAAACACGCACGCACACAATGCAGTTAGTTTTTCAAATATTGTATTCGCGACATAAAAACCGGTAATCCTACCTGGCAGCCGGCTAATTATAAAATTCAGCAGTCTCACGCGGCCGGATTGTTTTCCATTTGCCTTTTATTATCTTATCAACTACGATCTAGAAAATCCGGCGGCATGTGGCATCCCGAAAAAAGTCGATGAGGCGCTGCTCGAAAGGACGGAGGGGGAGGGGAAGGAAGAGAGGAGAGGAGAGCGGTTCACGCAATCCGTGGCACGCACGGTTCATTTAGGAAGGTGCAATCTCGTGGACCAATCGCGTCTTCCCCCGCACTATTCTCTTCTCCCGCACTAAGTGTAAGCACTCGGAAAAAATTCTAACGGGGTCTCCGTATGATCCTATGCAGCGAGATCCGTGGAAGAAAAAGGTGGCAGGACGGCTTCCCGGGAGTCAGTTATCGATCGGCTCGATCTTCCGAATGTTGGCTATCGATTGGATCGATCCAGCTGGTGGTGGCGGGATTGGGAGAAGCCCGATGCGCTTCGACCCTCGAAGATGAAATGAGCTTCGCTTTTGTGTGCGCGGCCATATCGTACGTTATTTCCTCCCTTCGTATTTCTTCCCGTCCAATTATCGATGTACTCCTCGCGGGTTAAATAACCTTCTAAATGAGGAGTTTCGTGCCTCGGTCATACATTCCGTCTTCCGTTTCCTCGCCTTATCTGACGTTTATCCTTGATAAACTCACGGAAATTACGGTATTAGCATTTTAATTTCACAACGGTATAATATTGCGGCGGCGACGAAAGCGAGGGTGCCTCTTGTAAAATTTTAAAAAATACGTTTGTCAGTTATTACATTATCATATCGTTAATGCATAAATATTAAACTTATCCTTCTAAAATGTTTATCTTCTTGCAAATTTGATGAGGTTTGCGAAAAATCTAGCGTAACAAGTCGAAATTATGATGGCTGCATCTTCGTTATTTCTTTTTACTTGTCACTGATTTAAGTTATTCAATTAACAAAGAAAAATTGTTTCTCTTCGATACTCGAATCTTTATCATTGACTGCGACATGTATAATGCATACGCAGAGAGCAGACATTATCTGAAGGAGAGTCTGTTTCATTATTGCGAGACCGAATTAAAGCAGCTCTGACGAGACCAACACCGACCGTGTGCCTTCGTGCACATTTAATTAGCTAAAATTTCGTGCTAAAATTGTCATGGTTTTCGCTCTACCTTTATATATATATATATGTATATATATATATGTGTATATATATATCGCGTTATCAAATATTTGCGTCTTCATACACACGTAGAACCGACGAACATGCATACGTTATTATTATTATATCATCTTTCGCAACGTCTCTCGGGTCGATACATTCTCATGCCGAGAGGAACACGTGTATTTATTATCGTTTAACAGAATGTCGATTCGGGAGCGTCGTCGATACGATGACAAGGACGATCGGCCATTATCGACGTCGTGGCCGGGCAAGATTGGTACCGCAATAAAAAACACCTGAGACAACCGTCTGGATTATTTACTCATCCGGTCCGCATTCGGCGCTTCGTCCCGTATAAAATCGCGCTTACGTCGTCGTTTCATCGGCCACATTGTGAAAAAAATGAATCTTATTTTCCGCCTAATAGCGGGACAGAGAGAAAAGCGAGACACGCCCAGCTTGGTCACCGTTATGGCGATATAATGCACAGAGACGCAACGGACTTTTTATGACGAAGCGTGCGAAATTTATGTGCAATATGTGGCGCATCGTTGTCTCCCGACCCCCTCCCCCCTCCCTCTCTCTCTCTCTCTCTCTCTCTCTCTCTCTCTCTCTCTCTCTCTCTCTCTCTCTCTCTCTCTCTCTCTCTCTCTCTCTCTCTCTCTCTGGTCAGAGAGAGGAAAAAAATCGCTCTTTCGCGCGCGAGAACTATTCGTATATCGTATAACATCGTCGACAAGAACATTCGGGAAGGGAGAGAAAAAAAGGTGGAACAGGACCGAAATATTACAACTGTCGAGATTTATGCGGCGGTAAATAAATCCGCGAACGCGCGCGCCGTATACTAATTGGATTCTTCCCGTGTAGCCATGTCAAATAACTTCGATTTTCGCCGATAACTCGCGCGTAACGAGCCTCGAACCCCAGCCGTTTCGCCAAAATGTTTTTAGCTCATCCTCGCCTCTGATTTAGATATGTCGGGCATTTGTAATATCAAATGTCTCTCTTGAAAAAAATGTCAAGAAATGAGAAATAAGAAACAAAAATTAACGTCTGTTGTTGGTAACTAGCTTCAAATTGGTACGTATTTTAAATTCGAAAACTATTTATACATAAATGAAGTAATTACTAATAATAAATGTTGTAGGAAAAAAACATTAATATTAATTAGGTTTCTATGTAAAACTATGAATCATGACACACAATTACTTTTTAAAAAAGGTAAAAAAATAACGCCAAGTTCGCGCGCTCCTTTTCTTATTTATGTAAAAGAAAAAATTGTAAACAAACATTTCCATATAAATCTTCTCCCTGTAATATAAAAAATATAATACAGCCTATGTATAAAATGTGTAAATGTGTATACATTTAATGTATATATTGTTATACATACGGATGATAAATGCCATAAGAAAAACAAATTTTATAACAAAACAATAAAAAGCATATGTCTCAAATATCAAAGCAGTGCTTTGATATCTGTCAATACAACGGAAAATCCTCGGATTCTAAAGACAAAGCCTAACTGCGAGCACGATCTCGGAACACCGTCTGCATGTGGAAACAGCTATTTGCACACTCAACGGACTTATGCGCACTCAACGTATGCGTTGCGTGAAGCAGCCGTGGAAAAATATCGCCGTAACGTTTTTACTCCCGGCGGAGAGAATGTCTAGAAACATTGTACGCGCAGTTTTTATTTCGAATCCTTTAATTCGACCAAGTGCACCGAGTCCCTCGCCCCCCTCAATTTGAAAATTTCAGAATTAATTCCTCCCACCGCGGGGATATCAGAAAATGTACTCCGCGAACGAAACGGAAGTCGAGGGTGGAACAACAATTTTTGTGGACTTTAAGGCGCCGACTGAAGGCCCCTTCGCGACTCGGGAATTCGTTTCTTTTGTCGAACGAAATGCGAGTCATTTCTGCAGCTAGGAGTGTACGCAAAAGAAACCTCGCGTCGCGCTATATTGACTCGGAGAGAGGCCGTCTCTCGCCCCTTTCTCTCTATTTCCTCCCTCTCGCTAGAACGGTTCCGAGGACTGGGATTGCGGGTCAGCTGTCATTTCCCAAGCAGAACAAACAGCCGTAGCGACCGCCATGACCTCCCCTAAACTCATCCACCGATAGTTAATTCCGGGGGTGCGGAATATTTATCCGGCTACTAGCCGCCGATTTACTTTTCTCGTAATGCGAATGGTCGATACACCGTGAATGCTGATCCATGACAAATCGATCGTCCGAAACTGCATTCGAATACGCAAAAGTAAGGAAGGAATATCAATGAAATGGTATGAAATTGCGGAAGAGCGAATCTTATTAAAAGAGAATAATAAACGTGAAATATAACACGAGCAATCAATAGGGGATAGTGTATAATTCATATTGATTCATATTGATTTTTTCTATCACTTTTTAATTAGATAGGTAAATATAGGTAAATGTAGATAAATAACTGATAATATTTATATAGATTTTTTTCTCGCAATTTTGTATATATTTTTTTTTTTTATAAGAATTGGAAAAAAGATTAGACGTTCGCTCAAATGGAATATCATTTAAATGTCGAACGCGATACACGAACAAAGATAGTTCATCAAGCAAGTTGCGGACAAGAGTGCGCGAATGTTTGTAGATTACATAGCGAGAGACCGCGCATCACCGGTTAAAGGTTTACACAAAAAATGTAAAAAAAAAAAAAAGAAGGGAAAAATATGCACGTAATATAGCTCGAAATTGCGCGGGCGAATATGCATATTCTATATGCAGTTTGGGGCGCGTACGCGAATACGTCATACATTACTTGAATATGCGAGCTTTGAACGGGGTTCCTCTCACACGTTATATATGCATATTCGACATTTCTGCGGTTACGGGGCGTATGTACCCGCGACTATTATACATGCAGTTTATACGTAACATTCTCCCCTTCGTACGTAGAAAAATACGATCGGCGTCTCGTTTAACGGTGGAGATTTGTCGAAATGGTATGTTTTATTTCAAGCCGCGGCGTTTATACACCGATCCCGAATGTTTATCGAGCAAAAAGGTGCATTACGGAATAACGTGCCGCGAATAAATTGCCGTGGAAATATTTTCGTACCGTGTTTGCCCTCGTTTACCTGATATGTGTTTGCGAGTTTACTCCGAATTTCTTTTACGTGGATACTTTCCCAATCGATTGCGGTGGTTTTTAACATTTTTCGACCCGTGTCTACCTCGTAGGCCTAAATTAACTCGTGTCTATGCCCGATCCACATTCCACTATATTATTGAGCCGAAAAAAAGTTTGCCGGTCTTTAGAATCTCAATAATTATTTTGATAGTCACAAATTTCTTGAGTCTAATATTCATATTGATCATTTTATAATAGCATAATTTACACAGACATAGCAAAAAAACATCAGCAAATTAAATTTCACTCAGAACAATGTAAATAATTACAAAGATCAGAAGCAAATTATTTTTTAATTTTTTTTATATTTTTTACATTATATTTTTTCATTATAAATATAATCTTAGATCTTTATTTCTTTAATATTTCTTCAATTCTTCTTCTTTTAATTTTTTGAAAAATTGTACATTGTGTGTCTTATACACAATCCATACTACATTTCTTTCCATTCGTGAATTGTTGAATCAACGATGTAAATTTTACGTCGCGTTAGAAGAAGCTGTAAGAAGTTACGATAAATAATAATGCAAAAGCGAGTTATTATTTATAAATAGAGACATTGTAATGTCGCCGATGTCGGCCGCATCGCGGCCTCTACTAATCTTATCCTACTAATTCCTTAATTATGCGCCAAAATAGAGACGCGTTGTAAAAATTGGCGTTGGCGTTAAGAGCCCAATAGAGGATAATTTACGCCTGGCGAGCGGACATTTTATTTCACGCGGCTCGTCGGCGAAAACGGCATCGGGACGACCAACGGAATAAATTAAACGCTTTAAAATTAACAAGCCGGCGATAACCCCCTCGCTTGGGAAAACGAAATATTTATATGCTCGAGTACGCCCGTGGTCCTACGTCGAAATTCGGTATTCTAAACGGGTTTGAGAAACGTCAGATCGGACGCCAGATAAAACACCGTCAGTCAGCATCGGCCGGCAGCATTTAAGCCGAATCAGCGAGTAATACGGCGAGTCACGCCGCTCGCGAGAAGCCCCGCGAGAATAGCTAGATTCGCGATTCGAGAAACCGGTTTTTATCGTCGAGGCGTAACGGCATCCTTAACAATCCATTCGCATGGAAATGTTTTATCCAGCCAGATTTGGGAGGATACCGGTATTGACGGCCCAATGACGGCGGGTATCCTCTTCCACGGCGCGTACCTGTCGGATAATTAACCCCGGTAACCTGACGTGACTTCGACGTAGCGTATCGATCATAACATATCTGGCGAAATTTTTTACTTCGATATCTCGCGAGAAGGACAGGAACTTAATTAAAGGTTGTATATCAACGTATACGTGATATTTTTGCTTCGGCCTCGTGATTCATCTCCCGTATAATGCATGGATAAGGCCGATTACAAGTCACCGTTATTATTATTATTATTATTATTATTATTATTATTATTATTATTATCACTTGGATTCTAAAAATCGAGCATGCTAATCGACCGGGTAGGCGAAATCTCTCGGTTTTCTTCGGCGAATAACTTTGTTTACTTTCACGCTCGTCCCCTGTCTTAAGTAACAGTCTCGTGGCAACCGTATCTTATCCCTGTACACAGAAACGACGGCTTCGGCTTCGGTTCTTGCGGGTGCACGGGACCTTTGGGTGGGCCTACGGATACGTGGCGAGGAGAATGGAATGAGGAGCATTGTACGCCGCGAACGTGTGCCATCATCGAACGACCGCGAGCTTTTGAGCGCGGGGCCCGATTTCGTAACGTCGAACAAATGTTTCCGTTCGTCGGACCCTTTGCCGACGGGGCCTCTACCGAAATAGAATACACTAAATTGAATCGATGATTTCACACAGGGACGCATTACGTCAAATTTTATCCGTTTGATTTTTACGTCCATTTTTCTTCCCTGTATTACTTAACGAACGATGTTGAATGAGAGATGGCATTGAAAAAAAAAAAAAATTAAATTAACAAGATACATTATACATTATTTTTCTAAAATAAATGCAAGTCTCGTGGATAGTAAGTAAATCTATTCAAATATCTATTCAAATAAATGTAGAAGGCGAATTAAGTAATCATGGTTTTCAAGCTATACCGTAATAAAAGGAAATAAAGGATGTTTGATATTGGCATTATTATACGGAGAAGAGCTTTGGGAGATCTGACTTTGTAAGTAAAGTAACGGATTAAATCACTCCAATGAGCAACCTCCTCCTAGAGAACTGAGATACGCTTCGTCGACTAGAGGGATCGCGAATGTCTCTAAATATCGCCGAGGGCCTGGCTTTCATGAAATTCAAATTCCTATCGAGAGCGAGAGAGAGAGAGAGAGAGAGAGAGAGAGAGAGAGAGAGAGAGAGAGAGAGAATCCGCGGGATTCCACCGCTATCGGCCAGAACTGCATACTCCCGTGGGAAGCACTCGTTATTATTTACATTCGATCGAAAGACAGACGTAAGGCGCGTGGCAGCCTGTAATCAACGACATATTACTTACCCTCGCTACGTTGAAATTGCACGCGATCCAGCACGACGCCGTGCGCGGGACTAAGCTTTATCGTGAAGCTCGATAGAGGCCCGCGTACAATCTCGCGAGCCGTAATGAGCACTTGCGGGAATCAGCCGTCGATGAATTATCGAATGATTCAGGGGGCTTTTTTTATCGCGGGAGATCTTTCCGTAACCGAGGAATCCTTCCTCATTCGGCGCTCCTCTTCGAGACTCCCAAGGTCCCTCGTAAATTAATCTTTTTATTTCCGGTTGAATATTGATCGTTTTATTCAAACTATTTTCGACGGATCGATATTATCCACATCCTTTTGTATTAATATTTATCTTTTAATGCTTTAATATTTTTTTTTTATTAGTATTTTTACATACTATTTAAATTTGTCTACTACATAGATTTCTGCAGAGTAACAAATTTTTTATTCTTCTCTCAAACTTAATCCTATTACTTAAATACGAATGAAAAAACTGTCCAGTTGCTTTTTGACGAGAAATAAGTCGTAAAGACTTTTCTACGGATTTAGATTGGAGCTTCCGAAAATCCTATCATAGATATCTTGGTTGACCATCTCGACTTTTACTATCGGTACAATCTCCGACTCGCACGGATCCGGTTTCATAATTAGATTCCCACGATATAAATTCTCTTTCTCGATTCCTCGGTATAATCAATTCGAATTAAGGGATGATTTTGATTGTAACTCAGTGGGACGTTTTACGCAATGAAGCTACTATCTCTTTCTCGGACAGACAACTAATCGATTCGTTGCAGACACCGTTGCACGCCACCGCAAGACGACGCATTGAAAAGCGGAAGGGTTTTCTTTTTCTATCTCTTTTTTCTTAAGTTGTAGGTGTCGCGTTTCTTCCAGGCTTATATAGTTTTTTTTTTTTTTTTTTTTTTACATTGCGAGTATTTCTATCGCAGTGGGGATGTCCAGTTCCGTAGTGGTTCACAATGAATGCTAAATTCAACATCGTTCCCCTTTGCCGCGCGATGTCTTCGGTGATTTGGAGACCGAGTCGTCGGAGGAGAGATAGCCAGATACGTGTGCATAAAGGAAGGAGAAATCACCAACAATGAGCTAACAATGAAGCATCGTGCACCCCGCTGCCTGTCAACCGCCAGACTTCTCTCCGTTTTGTGGGGAACCCATTTATATATTTTCCTAACATACCTGACTCCGTGCGGTCAGAGTTTCTCAAGCTTGCGTCTCCCCACTCGACTGGCGAGAAACCCATAATTCTCTATTATTCACATATTTCACGAAATGTAAAGATTCGCCTTTTCAACTAGAAATCTAGACTGTATAGCGTTTCGTGATTCTGCTACTGTGCCAAGCGATTAAAAATTGTATAAAAATCAATATTGAATAAAATTATCATAATTTTAATGACTCACAAATAAAATATTAATTAAAAATGTTGTTTTAGAAATATCAAGTTGATAAACACGAAACAATCATAATGTAATAAATAAATTTAACATCTATCTCTCTACAGTGGTTTCTCATTTTGAAAATATGAAATACTCGAGAAATATTAAATTCAATTTTAAAAATGTGTTAATTGCGTGGTTACGTAATCCGCAATCCTATTAGCAAAACGGAGAAAGCTGTCATCTCCACCACTGTACCGACGGAATGAGCATCCCTGGGAATGTTTCTTGAACGGCACAATACGGAATAATAGGATTACATAAACAACGGCAACAAGGTATTGTGGCCAGGTAGGTAGGTAGGTGGGTAGAAAGGTAGATAGGTAGGTAGGTAGGTAGGTACGGTAGGTAGGAAGAAGATGGTCGCCTTAGGTGTCAGACCGGAGGTGCAGTTGGCCAGGAGACATTTGCCAGATTGCATTTTCGTATTGAGCTGATACTTTGTGGATTTCGGACAATAAAACCGCTACCAACACCGACGCGTTGTGTTGCCGTGGCGGTCGACCCTCCGCCGTGCGGTTGCTTTCATTCGAGTAGCGCGACGCGACGTTCCCTTCAACACGGGGCATCACCAATGCTATTACGGGAACCGCGTAACCCCTCGGGAGGATTCCACGGTGGCTGCGCGTATCTCTCGCGGCACCCCAGTCCCTAGTCAATAGCCGGTGCATTGTCAAAATATTGGTGGCGATCGGATCGCACGGTCCATTGTGCCTGCCGTCTCATGATGCCGAAGCTGACTTCTTCTTCCAAAGGCGGAACCCGCTGCAATTTCCCGAGCCGAACTTTCCTACGAGAGGACCGACCGCTCGCTCGACACGACCGCGGCTTTTGCCGCGGTCTGCGGTCTGCGGCCTCTCGGTCTCTTCTACCGCATTGCGTAGACGAGGGCCACGTGACCACCCTTTTTTTTTCTACAGCGCGCCGACTCCTCATGCTTATGTGAGGTTCGTCGATGTGCGACCTTACAGCGTTGATAATTCGAGACGTTGTTCATTCGCGATAAACGCCATGCGCTGCGGTAATTGCGAGCGTTCCACCCGCGATAAGTGTTATGGCGAACATGAGAAGTATGTACAAGCATTGGAGATAATGTCTAGAAAAAAGAGACAAGTATGGTTTTATGCATATTGCACATTTTTAAATGTCATAATTGCAGATGATATCCAAAATATCGTTTTTTTTTTCAGGGACAGAAATAAAATATTCTATAAAATATTTTATGTATTACATCGTGATGTAATTTAACACTTTTTTGAAAGATTTAAGGAATTATATCTCTCTTATATCACAGCGTTAAACTTTACTTTATAGATTCTATTCGTACACTGCAGAGAATTTTTCTTTTTGGATAAACAAAATGTTGCGGTTCCAGGAAAAAATCCGAAACGTTTTTGTTTTAAAAATATATATGTGCCCAATCATACGAAAACTAAATATCAAAATAAAAAACTAATACAAATAAAACGTAGAGACAAATTTAAAACGCAAGGCGATTCGTCACTCTGGATCAATGTATACAAATATTGATGCGTTAGTATTTACGAAATTTTTGCTCTCTGTCAATAGTGTCGTTGCTTTTTCGATAAAGATAATCGTCAATATGCGCTCTGGGAAGCTTTGATATGTACTGCAAATAGTCCTGTTTTATTGACCGATGTATCTCACCATAGAAGCTATGGTTTATCAATCAAACGGACGTCATATTTATTTAACCTCTACATACCATCTGCACCTGCGAGCGTAACTTTCGTTTAATATTTAAAAAAAATAAGAGAGCGCTACAAGGTGAAAACTATCCAAATAAAAAAGCATTGTTGAAATAATTGTATAAATAAAAAAAATCACTCCAAAATTATTGTGCGTATCAGAATCAAATAATAGAAAAACACATGCACATTCTTTTCAACATCGAGATAGAAGTGTTATAAACATTGATGTTTATAAAATATTATTTACAAAATACATATAAAACATATATAACATTGAGCAAAAGATTTTTTAAAAATTACTGAATACTGTAAATATAAATAGTAATGTAAATATAAATAATAAGAAATACTTGTTTAGATTATGCGTATCACGGACAATTTACACATAGACTATACACAAGAATATTATAAGATACAAATCATAAGATAAGATTAATCAATGATAAGATATAAAGCCACATAAATTTGAAAATAAAAATTTTCTAAAAATATTTCATACAACGCTTCTTTACTATATATATATATGTGTGTGTGTGTGTGTGTGTGTGTGTGTGTGTGTGTGTGTGTGTGTGTGTGTGTGTGTGTGTGTGTGTGTGTGTGTGTGTGTGTGTGTGTGTGTGTGTGTGTGTGTGTGTGTGTGTACGAATGTATGTATGTAAGTATACTTTCATCTTACTATATATGTATACTTGGATCAAAAAACTGCCAAATCACGCATCGATTTTCTGTCACTTACCGATTTCAGTTATATCGCGCCGTTATCGCGCCGGTCCTGAGAATCCAAAGCAAGACAAGAAAACGAGCCGGCGCGGCGCGTCGCTTTGCGCTAAAAAAAAAGAAGGATCGCTTATCGTCGATCGTCGAGCGACGTCCTCCGGCAAACCGCAAACTACCGGCCATAATCGCAACGCAGTAGGGGCAATTTTGAAAAACGCACGCCGGCAAAGCCTGAGTACTCTATCTAGAATAGGCATTCCTTGAGCGTACGCGGGGCCGGGATAATCACGCGCATCAATTACCCCGCGAATTATGATGCGCATCTGCGGCGGCGAACGATTTATGACGAAAATTGGATGTCCGTTTTATCTGCGAGTTATCTCGATGCGGCTTCCCCCCCTTTTTTTTTTTTTTTTTTTTTACGCGCAAACCTAACTCCTCGCTTTTAACGGATATTCATTGCAAAAATATCCGTATGCCCGTCTCTCGTGCGAATCTCCCTCGGCGAGAGATTATCTCGTATCTTTTTCTCCCGCGCAAATTTCACGTCATCCTGTAACCGCGTGCACATTGGTGGATAATATCGCGCGCAGAGATACGCGCATTAATCCAAAATCCGCTTAATTGACAATTAGAATGGAATTTAAAACTGGTCTAGGTGCTCAAAGGTATTAGGGTAATGATTAAAAGATATTACATTTTCCAAGCGCACTTACTAATACAATTACTGTAAAAGCATCGATCGCGAGATTTCTTCCCTCTGCCGTATCCTTCGTTACATATTTTTACGATTTTTACATATCATCAGGATAAAAGGGATTTATGAAAAATATAACTGTTTCAATATTTAGTTTAAAACATTTGCCTGAAATATTTGCGATATGAAACTCTTTTTGCAGCTGTTACGTCAAAATATTTGTATCATCTCATCCACAGCCTCATATACACAGCTACAATTTTATCCCTATAAAAAAAACAAAACAATTCTACGTAATCGATATATTCGGGGCGTAAGTCCTCAGCAGGATGCAAACGTTATTTTCAACGCAGCTCTCAAATTTACAATACATATATGTCCTTCTCGGAAAAATCTCGGAAGTTTGCGGCGACTCGAAAGAGACGATAATTGCCTGCACGCGGTTACGCACTACATCTTAATTACTATTAATGAGAAGTAATCTCTGCCCGGCCCCTTGGGGGCTACTGCGGATTTAATAATCGTGAAATTACTTTTCGATCGCTCGCCGATTCGCTCGTGTCAGATTACGATCTCCGATGCGCTGGTATGCTAAGTACGCGTCCTGGGCTCCCGTTTTTGCGGACTCATGCTCGAACACTGGCTCGATAACTGGCGATGCATCGCCGCAACGCCCAAGGTATTAATGAACGACGAGCCGCTTAATTGCCTTCGAGGGGTTTGTCGCGGTATTGTACGCGCCGTTAAGCGTCCTTTGGCACGGCTACTTCTCCGGCGCGACAATCGCGAATCGATCCTCGATGCTAAACCACTCCGCTAAACGCTTTGCAGCGTTTGCCGAGAGTATTAGTCGCATTAAAAGCGGCCTCTCATAAGCTCTCATCTGCATGAACATCTGACATACTGACGCGCACAAACGATGCTGCCCCATCTGCCGCCCTTTGTACCCCTTGTCCTGTCCTTTAAACGCTCACGATCACCGTGAGCGACGAGCACCGACATCAGGGATGTAGCGGACTTGCTGTCAAATCCAAAAATCCTGCGAGCCAGATATCTAACGTTCGTTCGCGTCGTATTGTCGACTTACTCGATGCGCGAGAAAATTCAATTTGAAATTCCGATGCGACGCGGTCGAAAAGTATGAAACGTCGTCCCGCTCAGTGGGGAACTCGCGGAGCCAACCGGAAAATCAGCTTGAATTAGACTAAAATATTTGTTCCCCTCCCCCCCCCTCTCTCTCTCTCTCTAAGGAGGTTCTTCCCTTTATTTAGGCACAGACGTTCGTGAGCGCGCAGTGTGACGAACGTGAAAGTGTTTCCTCAATAAGAGTCGCCACACGCGTGGATGGCGGGCATATTCCGCGGCTCCTCTCGCTCCTTTGTTCGTGGGAGATACGTATGAAGCGTGACAAAACGCGCGGACTTAAGAAAGTCCACGCGTTTTGTCACGCGGGAACATTTGGACCCCGACATTCGTGGCAAACGAGTCGTGACGACGCGACGCGACGCGCTACACGACGGCCGGGCCCGGCCGAGTCCCCAATTCCTTCCTCTATCGTCAAAAGAACACTCACAATGGGCATTCCGCGGGACGAGTCTTTATCTTTGGGATGTTCTCACCATATGTGAGCTGAATCACTCGGTCTACTTACCGAAGAGACATACCGCGCCGCGATAATGAATTATTGCGCCGGCAGACAAGTAACGGCGAACGATTCGTCTCCATACACCGGAACAGTGTGTCCTTTGTCCCGAAAAAGATGCAATTAGGTGATGTAACACGCGGATGACGGCTCCGTGACAGTGTTGCAGTTAATCTCCGCGTAATGAAAGAGTAATGACCCCGTGACGTGTGATGATACTCGCGCCCCCGTGACCCATCCCGACAATACGCGGGCTTGTCCGCGGGGTATCTGCATTATCCAGCGCGTATGAGATTCTTGCAAAATTCGCGGAATATGTAGCGTGATGCTAATGAGCGCCGATATTGTAATAATGAAGTTGTGTAATGGTGAAATAATAAATAACAAATGTATATATGGTATTACATCGCGGTTTGTGCGATACACGCGAATGAGATTACGCTGCGCGCTCGCTTGTTTGAATTATGTGATTTAATCGTACTAATCATCGTACTAACCGGGAGATTTGCGAATATTTTAGAAATTAAGTGCATAACAGCGCTGATCGGGGCAATTTTGGTAACGAGCAACGAGTTCAGTCTGCCGATCGCCGATTAGATATCCCGATGACACGATATGAATACAAAAGAGCGGACAAATGTTCGGCTAATTTCCGTAGGTGGCATAAGGCCGACGATACGGTCCTGGCTGCATGCGGTGCGCACACAAACATTAAGCAAGTACCAACCCTTCATAGCTCAAGCACGCCTCGCCACGGTGGCTCCCTTTTTTTCCACGACCCTTCAATTTAATCAGCTTCATTCAGTCTACCGCGAAACAACCTGCCACATGGTGGCCATTGTACCGCACTGGATATTATTAACGGCACACACGCATACGCATACGCATACGCACACGTGCACACGTAAACAGTGCAAGTGCACGGATCGTCTCGTTCGCTTTTTATACGAGACAGCGCGCTATCACCACCGGAGAATAAACACGGGAGACCGCCATATGCACTCACGTGCTTTCTTTGTCGGTGTCGTTATTGTCATTTGTCACACGACCCGCTTTCGCGCTCGCCGGCTCAGAAATTTCCGCGATGGAGAAACGCGATGGTTTTCCGCCGCGGCCGCTCCGCCCGTTCCGCCGTTTCTAACATCGCGCATCGCGGCGGAGTAATGTAAATTACTCCAGTCTGGCGTTAGTAGCACGAAAACTCGCGCAATCCTTGCCAATATGAGAAAATTTGATCATTTTCTTGATTAGTAAATATATATATACCCGCGTACATACGCTTCCTCCCTCCCTCCCTTCCTCCCTCCCTCCCTATGCTAGTCGTCTCAAAGATACCGCCGCCTTGGCGAGGAGCCAAAGACGCGCGGATTCTCCCCGACGCCCTTCGCCCAAAGTGGGACAGAACTCGGTGAAGTGCTCGTACTTCGATAAAACTTGCCTCACTTCGATAATGGATTTTCGCTGCGTCCCAGAAATTTCCGGAAAATAAATGCGCTGCATATTTAAATTGCCCGTCTTCCGCTTCCCATCGCTTAACTTAGGAGACGTTTCCTTTTAGGCAATTAAGGCATGAAGTATAAAGTAAACCGCAATAGTTTTACGTAGACTACCAGGCAATTTATCGATTGTTTGAGTTTACGAGACCGATTAAAAATTAGTTACTTACAAATTAGCCTTATGTTGATAAATAACAAGTAATTTTTTAAATTTTTAAAAGGAAACAATAGAACACAACAGCCATTTGTAATTATAATGATTTTCAAAATCATCGATAATTGTGTGCATTTTGCTCAATTTTAACGAAAAACCAACAAAAGATAATAGCCACCCAGATAGATATAAACGGAAATCACGCTGAATAGTTAAAAGATCCAGTTGAGCGCGCGGCTTATTTTCAAATTTCATTCACGCGAGGTGTCATTGAATATTAAAAATGCCTGATGATTGCGGACGCCAGTGCGCCTGAATAAGACGCATAATGACGGGAATCTTGACGAGCGCCTTTACGGGCTTGATTGAACTCACGGCCGAATATTGAATTCGGCAGAATGCAGTGTTCAAAATCGACGAGTCTATCCGGTCCATTCGAGGCAGACAGCGTCCGGTGATAATGACGGAGATGACTGTGGCAGTTTCGATGATTAACGACTATCGACCGACGGTCGATTGAATTCGATTTGTCTTCCCGGACGCCTCAGGTAAAGCTATCCTTTAATCATTCCGGCGTTTCCGATCGAAGTGTAATGAGTTTACACGGCAATCGACGGACTTTACGTGAAAGAGTAGCCTGCCTAACTTGATCGTGATCGATGAATCGCAGGCGTCTATAAAGATGTTACCGCGTTGCTTACGGAAAAAGGCGAACGCGACGAACGCGTTGGCGAGACTGGTAATTTGTCCGTAATGCGGTCTTATCGCCTCCGCGATAATCGTACATTTTTATCGCGCATGGGAAACACGAGGGATGTCCACGGGAAAGATAAATTTACAGCTACGCGGATCTTAAAGTTTTGCGACGTGCAATTGAGAAATTTTATCGCGCGGACGATTAAACAATACTTTCGCGCATCGAAACTGAGATTTTTATCCCTCTGTCGCGTCGAACGTAAGCTTTCTTATGGCGTTCGGTAAAAACGCAGATCGATCATTTTGACTACTAGTCACTGCCGTCGCGAGTATCAATCGGTCACCGCGAGGACTTTCGTTGTACACGGTGGAAGTCGTTAAAAAAAAAAAAAAAAAAAAGAGAGAGAGAGAGAGAGAGAGAGAAACGTAAAATTTATTTCACAATCACCGCGCGTCCTCCATTACGGCCATTAACTTTCATGGGACGTAGTTCCGGAATGTTGATGCTAGATACATGTCGCCATGCGCCTAGGAGGCAAACTCTTGGCGTGTAGTCGAAACGATACACGGGACTCGAAATTGTAAGTACACACGATCCAGCAGACTTCATCGTTCGGTATAAATCAATTTAATGACATATTCAAATGTAACTAGTATATATAATGAAAAATTGCACACATATATTCTTTCAAAAATATTTGTAAATAATTTTCCCTAACATTTCGATGCCTTCGTTTTTTTACATATTTTTAATCTAAAGCCGTTAGAAATTAATTACAGACACTACTTTCTACATAATAATTTCAATATGAATTTATATTTCTGTTTTAATATCATTCTGTTTTCATTCTACTTTATTATTCTCCCAAAAGGATTAATTGGAGTAAATAATAAAATCGCAATTATCGTCTATTTTTGAGACTCGTACGTCATAACTTTTCTCGGACCTCGATTTTTTTACGGGTCGGATGATATTGCGGCCATGGGCGGACGGGCGGACAGGAAAATCGATTAAGCGCCAATCCGATCTCGGGCGGAAAAAATGGTAATGTATTCCTGAAGGCGATTGGACGATGGTCCATATCTCCGGGGTGAAAGTGCATTTCCGCGCGCAACAATCGGCCGTCGTCTTTGGCCAGCGTCCGCGCCGAAAATAGCCGCATTCCATCGAGTTTATAACTGCTGCCACGGATATAAACGGGCGAGAATCGATCCGCCAGGTAAACACGTGCGCGCTCATATCCGGCCGGGTGGTATCCTTCTAAATTCGGCTTTGTTATCGACGGCAGGGCGACGCCGCGCCGTGCCAAGCCATATTGCAATATTCCGGCGGCGCGATGGGATAGGATCCGAGCGCGTCGGGCGTGGGCGCGATAAAAAAGATGGTAATGTATTCCGGAGAATGCAATAGCGTTCACACACGTGTGGCGCATTAACCGCGAGGACGGGCCCCGCGAAGAAGGAGAAGTCGCTGCGGCAGACGGCGCGAGGGGCAGGTAGGAGGGGGGGCAGGTAGTTCGCGTACCCTCCCCCTAAAGGGGAACGACATTTTTGGAGAGCCGCCCTTAAAACTCTCGACGTGGTTGCACGTCGGCCGGAAGCGGGACGAGAAAGCACAGCGGAGACAACGGGAGCTCGACGTGCAAGTTACTTTGACACGTTCCCCGCTGCCACCATGTTGTCGGTGAGTTTCGCTTTAAAGAACTGCGGGATATCGGTGTATCCCGCAGCGTAACAACGGCTTCCCGCCACGCTTTCTCGCTCTCTCTCTCTCTCTCTCTCTCTCTCTCTCTCTTTCGGTCGGAATACACTTTCGGAACACTTCAAAACTGTCGTTCCTACGTATGTATAATGCGATTTCGATTCAGAATCGCCCGACGTTCCATGATGGATCGGATCGCGCGATATCGGATCGGGGCGTGTATCGCACAGAATCAGGCTCAATGGGAGAATTGTGGACTTTTATCGCCGATGAATATTGACTATCGTAGATGGAACGTGATACAAAAATCTGAGAGCGCAAGACATTAATCACGCCGAATAGTAATCACTCGAATAGATGCAACGTTCACCGTTTTAGGTTTAAAGCGACAAGCGGAGATTGAATATAATGCGGGTTCGTAATTAACGCGTAATTCAATTTAAAACGTAAAGCGCATCAAAACTGAAAGTTCACAACGCCTATAAATTTCTCGTTACGGGTCAATGTAATTAATTAGCCGTTATAAATTAATGGAATTTTGCTGAAAGAGTCGAGGTTGAGCAGTACGTCATTGCCGGAAACATATCGCGCGCCAACGGTTTTATTAATTAAATTATCTAGAATCGCCATTGTATGTAACGTGCGCGCGCGCGCGCGCGCGCGCGTCATACGCGATGTGTTTGCAAAATGCCCTTACCTCTCCCTCCCAACACTAATTGCGGAACTATCACGAGCAAATTCACACGACGATAGAGCGATCTGGGCGATCGTAAAACTTAATTTATATAATGGACCACATCTTTAGTAATGCCCCTATCACGGGCATGCTCGCATTATTACGCGAGTGGATAACGCAAGTACTTGACGGGAAATATCGTGATACGCTATCGATTTCGCTGCATTTAGAGCTTTTTATCTTAATTACGCCGCAGACCCAATTTTCACGGTATATTATTAGCTCGTTAATACATTTTATAGGCGGCCACTAACAAGCCTTTGTCATTGTAAACGTGAATTTGCAGATTAAGCTTAATTAAAATCCCGCCGTGGGATCGTCACAATTATTTTCATAATCATTCCGCCGTTGCTTTAATTATCGTATCGCGAACGTGCGTATTCGTATGGCGCATGCAATACGCCGGAATGTAATTTTGCTCGCTCGGGCGTCATCGAGAAAATTTGCATTTTGCACAGGCAACAATTACGCGCGATTTACAAAACGCGAGATATCGATTTCATTTTTGTCAATATATCAAATTTTTCTTTACATTATAAGACATAAATTTTCAAAGTTACATAAAATATGTCTCGCAAATAACTAATCTCTAAGTAAAACGTGATATCTAAAAAAAAAAAAATTGCTACAATATCTGCTTTTAAAAAATATCACATATAAAAAGGTTAACAATTTTACGTATTTAAAAAAAAATTGTTTTGAACATTTAGCTGTTTATATATTTATATAATTATACGCTTATTTATACTCTTATTAAAAATATAAGGCTATTATTATCGTGAAAAATCAGCTTGAAAATATATTTACGTCAACTATAGTGTAACATTCTTTTGCTTAAAGTTTTCTGCGATAAACGGTTAAATCGGAAATCCTAAAGGTTGCGCAAAGACGAGAAAAATATTATTTCGCGACGAGAAAAACGATATGTCGCGTGCTTGCGAGATGTACGCCGTTATGATATTCCGTGTTTCGCATAAAAACGCAAGTTCAACGACTTTGCATATCGAACGAGAAATTTAGTCGAATTCCTCGGACGCCCTGCATAGCTGTTGCGTCGCAGAAACGTCACATAGCCGGTGGGCCGGCGGCGAAAGAGATACGAATCGGTAAATGCTACATCGCCGTCGACAGCAAGCCGGATTGCGAGATGCCATACCGGGTGTCGGATTAATGGCCTCCCGACGGGGTGTAACGATCGTTCCGCACCCCGTGAGATATCTCGAGGGACGCGGGAGCGGTCGACCGTTTTGATTCGCGGAGAGCATCATCGCGATACACCCCTCGAGATCGCGCCAATGCAGGTCCGCGTGCGTGTACGTACAAATCTACATTGGCGAGGAAGATTTAAGGCGTCGCATTGTGCGTAACAATGGGATAAGAGGGACTAGCCGACGCTAGTCCCCCAAAATCTCCCGACCGATGAAAACGCCTATTCTGAGGCGCGCTTCGTCGCGATTACATGACCGACCTGATTCGCGCACGTATGTTCTTCGAAATGGGTCCAATGGGCTTTCGAGGCTCTCGAATATCTGATCGACTTGTCGCAGTGCCTCGTCACATCGTCACAGTATCTCTGAATATCTAGCGGGAATCTCTGCTGGTTCGCGGAAATTGGTATTAAAGCTATTGGGGAAGCCAAAATGAAACACGTGCGTCCAAAGATATATTCAGGTCATCAAGAATGACGAAGATTAAAATAATGATAATTACGATATGATATTATCGAGCGAAAATCATTGATTTAATAAATAAATTTATATCATGCGTGTATTTTGTATTTTTATGTCAAAGATTAATCATTATCAATCCCTCTGCATGTAATTATATTTCACGAAAAACAAAAGGTTAGAAATATCTCGTGTCCTTGAATTGTTAGCTTCAAGCCACCGGATATTCTTGGGAGTAGTCGCTGCTGGCGATTATCCACGATAGGAAATTTACTTATCGAGCACGCCAAGAATTTCTGAGATTATCTGAAATTTTCAAATATCCCGGAACATTCCGAAACTCATGGCAAATCTTGCAATCGATTGGCGGGAAGTCGCCGTGGGCGGTCTTCAAAATCAATTCATAATACCTTCGAGGTACTTCGCGTTCTGTGGCTGTGACCTCATTATAGCCGGAGAAGATTCAGTTACCAATATCCGACTATAACTTCAGTCTGCTCGAGACGAGATCTTATATTTACAGTTGATTTCTCAACCGAACATTCCGCGCAGTCTGGACTGCCGATATTTCGCGTTGCGTAAGACTATAGTGAAGTCTGAGTGTCATAATAAGAACAAGAGAGAAGCAGACACGAGGGCTTCATCAAGATAATGTCTGAAGCAATGGATTATGCAACGAAATGAATGTTAAGTCTGAAAAATGATTTATGACTTAGGCGATTCCACCAAGCAAAAACTATTTCATACGTATTGCGCATTTACGCTGATTTTCGCACGATATGACTGATTGATTACACAGTACATAAATCAAGAATACAATTAGTAATAATAATTTATTCGCATCTTCATGTTTAATAACTAATCCCTAATTAAACTAATTATAAATATTTTACTTGAAACTAAAATTCGATTCGTTTCTTCAGGGCAACGAATAATTTATGAATAATTTAACGTGTAAGAGTAATTTATGTAAATGCATGAGCATAAAAAAAGCGAAATAGTGACAATGTAATCGCGTCAACAATTAATTAAATTAGAAGGGGACAAATCAATACCCACGGATTGAAATTCCTATAGTAGAATATATCTAGATCATTTTGGAAAAATAATTAAACAATTAATGAAATTAACTGCTTTTATCTCGTCCGCAAAGTTGTGTTTTCGACGCAGAATTATGATACTCACGCTACAGATTTGGCTACGTTTTCTAAACTATTTTTAACTACTCTCTTTTTACGGATATCCAACTGTCTCCCTCTATTGTATTGGTATTTTTGGAGCTGCGCCAGTCGCATCTTGAAAAGTGTGAAATTCTTACCGTTACTAATCATATATTCTCCACCACAAATTTACTATTTGCGAAAAATCACTTTGACCTCTTTTGCCATTTTGCCGCGGGACATTCTCTCGCAAATGCCACGCACGCGGGGAGTACGTAGTCGTAGGAGACGTACCTGCCCCGTCCAGGAACTCGCCATTGAGACGCCGACGTTATCCAGCTGCGGCTAAACACGGCCGACCGGTGCTCGGCGTTAACCGCCATCCGGGAGCGCGTTTATTCGCAGGCCTTCTTGCACGCCACATCGAGGACGATGAAACGAAACACACACAGGGGCGGTCTGCAGGCGGTCTTTCCAGCGCGAAAGCTCCGCCTGTGAGGCCTGCAGCCGGCCTGCATGCACGGTGCATGCACGAGAAACGTCAACTTCTTCGTGGCACCTACTTACCTCTTCGTCTGCCCGTCCATCCTGTCCGTCCGTACGTCTCGCACGTCGCCGTGCGCCGTTCGAGCTGGCCTTCTCGAACACGCGGCGCGCCCTTCGTCCGTATGCTAATGCCCGCGGCGTTTCGTGACGCGATACAGTTTTTCGTCGTTAATCTCGTCCCGACCTCCTACCTCCTACCTCAGAGAGCTTAGGCTTTTGTGAGTGAAAGTGCGGACGACCCGTCCACGGACCTTCCCGTGCGTCGACATCAAGCCCGCGGTTTCGTCGCGCCGCACAAACCTACGGGAGCGACCGATCGATTCCGTTCCGCCCGAAACGGCGAAATCTCTCTATGAACGATGTCGTCCGCGCTTTCCCGCGAAGGAAGATACGACTCTCTCTCTCTCTCGGTCGCGGATTCGATTATCGGTTTTACCGGACGTTCGTTCGCTACTCTTTCCGAATTCCCGTACATGTCCCGTACAAGGGGATTTGTCACCGGCGTTTCCTTTTGGCGCTATTTTCTTCCTCCGCTTTTCCACCCGGAAGGTCGGTGGCTGCGGCCGACTTGCGCGAGAGGGTGCTTCGGAAAAATCTTTAGAAATGCTCCGAAACGGAAAGTAGAGATTCGAACAAGCTGTCTTTTTATTTAGTCATCCATTTTCCAAGCGTCGCATGAATAAGGCAAAATATTTCCAGAGAGAAAAGTCTTTGTTCAAAATCTCAAATATTAAGCGGATTTGACAGATCTTGTTCTTACTTTTGGTTAAACATAACATTAGCTCTTCAAATTAATAACACTTTCTTATTTTAATATTGTTAATATTTATTTTTATACTGTTTAGCAAATTTTTTTTTCTTTCGGCAATAATACGGCGCCGCATTTTTAATCGGTCAGCCATAAAGAATAATGATTTATGTAGCAATCCATCTCGTCACTGAAATTCTTTTATAGGCGGACCTTTTTCGGAATACTACTTTTCAGTTATTTAACAACGATGCTTCATCCTTGTGAAACGGACTCGCGCGCGTGATACCAGGCAGCAGAAAAAAAAATACTTATTCAAATAAGAGAACAGACCAGTCAGAGTCTAGCCGCTCCTCACATGCGCTTGCATGGGACTAGCGCGGGCATAAATTTCAACAGATAGTACGCTGTTGGAACGAAGAAAGGATCTCTCCCTCACGGATTCCCTCACGAAACGAGCGGCTGCACGGTTATTTAGATCTTTCATTCTCTCGCGGACAACTCCGAAAGACTTCGCCGTCTATCGCCTATATTATTTCCCCGGTATTCCCATAGAAGAGAGAAAAAGAGTGGGCAAGAGGACGCATATAACTATGAATTTTTCTTTGCTCGCGCGTAGGTTCGCGCTGCATACACCCCTCCCCCCCCCCCCCGTAACGGGTTTATATATTTTAACGTTATTTCGCTTAGCGCGTTAAGTAAATAGATGTTGTTACTTTACCCAGGGCGCTCTAATCTCGCAAATTGTATTTTACCAAAAAAAAAAAAAAAAAAAAAGGAAGAAAGAGAAAAAGAGAGAAAAAAAGGTCGATATCCGGTATGTACCGCCCTACGCGACCGTGGCGCGGTTAAAGAGATTCAGATAACCCGGAAAGACCGCGGCCGGCCGGCGCTCACCGTGCCTTGGATCACGCTAAATGAAAAAATACGCACGTAAATAGGAGCGTGAGCGATACGCTTAATCGTCAGGGGGTGTGCCCCGTATACACTTAGTCACACTGATAAAGTATTCCAATTGCGACGCGAGGTGGTTTAGTCCTCGGCAGGAGTGACGGGGGGGGGAGAGGGGAGGGGAGGGGAATGATATCACGCTGACAAGCCGTAAATACATAATGAAGTGTGGAAACCCCGTATGTTTAAATCCATAAATGCCTCCATCCGTCATCCATGAGTACTCGCGCGCGATACGACTTCGAATTTATAATCCCGCGCGCTCGCCTAGTATACCCGTGTGATTCATCATCTCATACACTCTTGCCGCGACAGATGAGTAGCCGTCGCTCAGAATAAGTTCGAGGAAAAGTTAGACGTTAAGGGATATGCAATTAATATACCGTGCGCGCGGCAATATTAATCTTTTAATTATAACGATTTTCCTCTTTGGCACCTCGCATCAACGTACTGGATTTTTTAATCCGGATAAAATTGGAATATATATATATATATATATATATATATATACATATAAAATGAGATTTAATACATTTCAATCTAATATTGAAAACTAATTTCTCTCTAATTTCTCTTTATTGAGATTTATGGGATACTTTTGCTGAACGAGAAGAATACATTATTTATAGAATCAATGCCACATTTATCACGTTTGAAATATTATATCCTTTTAAAAACAGCTGGTTATTTTATAACTCTTTGCTAAAAATATTTAAAAATTCATGTAAAGATGTATGCGATGAATATTACAAAAGTAAAAAATTAAAATATTTAAAACATTCAAGAATTAACAAATATAAAAGTTGTACGAAATAAGCATTAAAATTAAATGTAAAAAAATTATTTAAAGAATCGGTGATTTCGCATTTGAATATTTAAATATATTCATAAATACGCAAAAATCACTAAAGATTTACACATGAATACAACACAACACAAATTTATGAAATAATTTTAATTTTGAACGCGAGGTTATTTATTTCTGTTAAAGAGCAATGATGTATGATTGCGACTGGTAATGAGTTGAATATATAGAGTGACATTGTAGGCATAACATCTTGTGATTTTATTTTCTCGTACTTTCGCAAATTTTGGAGTTGAAGTTCTTGAGCGTCTCTGGCGGTCACAACAGTTACACGACAACAAGTTGTTTGACAAATGTTTTCATTTGCCTGACTTTCCTTTATTTGTTTTGTTTGTCAACGCTCTTTGAACGACAAGGGAAAGTGATTCACAACTACTGAATTTCAACCAAAATATTTCAATCAAATTTCAATCATGATTATAAAATCTTATAAGACTTTAGAATTCAAGAATGATTTTTGAATGAAATATTTAAAATCTCCAGCTCGACAAAAAGATATCTATAATTTTTGAAAAACACAAAAATAAAATAATAGAAAATAATCAGCAAGCTATTGGAAAAACTTATATATATATATATATATATACACACACACATATATATGTATATACTTCAATACAGTCCATTACGTTATTTGAATTCTTTTTATGTTCTATAATATTTAATCTATAAAACAGGTAAAAAGCACTGCCTTCGTCTAAAAGCTTATTTCAGTACTCTAAATGCAGATGGCGTTAAAGGTTTCACCCATTTTTAGGGGCAGCTACTGGCACAAGTCCACGTACGAATAATATATATTTCTTTTTTTTAGAATATTACGAGAAATTACACAAAATTATTATCTTTAAAATAATTTTAGGTAAAACTTAATGGAAATGCAACAATAATTAAATACTAACTCTGTAGAATTAACCGATAACTATTCTAATTCAAATCCTATCTATCAAATCTATTAATTAATAAGCTTATCAAGCAAGTTTGATTCATCGAATTTAGTAAGCGAAGTTATCGATTATCCCACATATAACAATCTAATCATAACTGACATCCAAATACATGCAAGTGCAAGTCACGCATGCAAGTTCGTATGTCCAAACGCAAACTTGAAAATATCTATATCGAACGGATCCAAGTTTCCAAATTTTTCGCGGGAAATCCACTCACGTTCGCCACGAAAATGCAACAAATCCGTTTTCGGCATGCAACATTACGGCTGCCTTCAATACCCCTCTTGGGAATAGCCCAAAAACAGCCGGTTGAAAGTTCAAACCATGAAATGGCGAAGTAACAAATCATCGCGGCAGAAAAAGCGAAGTGTTTATCCTGTAAAAGTTCGCGGACAGGCGCCGTGGGACATCTCACTAGCCTATTAGACGACGTCGTGGACGTTACAAGGCGCCCGAGGGGCGCTCGAAGATTTCTCGCGCGAAGAAATGACGGAGAGAAAAAAATGTTCGTTCGGAAGAGAAGCCGCTTGATAAATGCGTGTGCCGGTGCCGGTCTAGGAAACCAGTTTAATGTTTACCTAGTAAGAAGAGAGCAGGAGAGAGAAGAGTAGAAGAAGGAAGAGAGAGGAAAGAAGAGTAAGCGTTGTCAGTCAGCTGGTTTGTTGCATCTTCGCGGCAGGCAGGCAGGCAGGCAGGCAGGCAGGCAGGCAAACAGGCAAGAAGGCAGGCAAGCAATACCGCCCGTGGTATTCAACGTTCGCCGAGGAAGCTCTCGCGAGCACCGTGTCTCTGTGTCTCTCGGTGCCGGTGTAGCACGTTGAGGGAAAATGGAAGGGATACATCCTGCTGATGGTGGGGGGCGACAACGACGGTGGTGGGAACGGTGGGTACGGAAAGAAGGGGAAGGCAGCCGCACGCTGCTAGTTAGGGCAGGGTATATACCGTGATCGTCGTTAGAACGTGAACTCTGTCTCGGAGTCAGTTGCACTCCGACCGCCGCGGTGGAATGTCGTTGTATCCCGGGTCGCGGTCGTTGTCACCCGGATTGTCGCACGTAATCATATCGTCGTTATCACGACAGTAGGATATCCGGGCCGCGTTCGTTGTGCCGATGATCGCTCCGCGTCTCACTCGTTGGGGATGAGCGATCGGTGCTCGGGCGATTCGCGCGAGCGGACGACGAGATCGAGGATCGTCGGTGCATCGGTGCCAGTGTGAATCGTGAACCGCGCCGACGGCGCGGAGGAATCGGCGGTAGAATCGGCTGTGTTGCGTCATATACAAATCAACGTGATTTTTTTTTGTTGCCCTCTACCTCGTGGCGTGGCGTGGCGTGGCGTGGCGTGGCGTGGCGTGGCGTGGAACGAGAGTGTAGAGTTAAAACACAGAGTGCCGTGGCCATGATTGCGTGACGGTACGACTAATCTCTCTCGAGCACCCGCGCGCGAGTATCTTCCAGCTACGGGAATGTCGTTCAGGATGGAAGCGAGTCATCGCGTAGCGTCGTGGTCGTGGGTCCTGCCGGCGATCATCATTCTGATGCTGGATCATTGTACGGTGCACGGGCGCAGCATCACGAGTCTATCGCAGGCTCCGAGCGGCTGCGAGTGGAGAAAGGAAGACGACGACGGAGAAAAGATTCTGGCATGTCAGGTCAGAACGATCGCGAACGTGCCCGACCTAATGGGAAATCTCTCGACGATACAAATAGATTCCGTAACGTCTCTAGGATTGGAATGTAGCGATGTGTTATTTTTCGAAAGCCAGCTCGACGGTCCGCACAGCTTCCTCTCGCCGTTGCCGCGTCTCACGAAGCTGCGCGTCGATTATTGCAAAATCCGATACCTGCCAGGCGGCATATTCACCCCGGTACATAATCTTCGCAGTCTGTCCCTGCGAACCCATAACAGCGATTGGTCGACCATGACGCTGGAGCTTCATCGTGACGCGCTTCGCAGTCTGACGAATCTGCAACATCTCGATCTTTCCGACAACAACCTTTGGACATTGCCGTCGGAACTGTTCTGTCCGGTGCAGAATCTCGTGAGTTTGAATCTAACGCGCAACAAGTTACAAGACATTGTGTCTCTGGGCTACGCCGATTGGGTCGAGGCCTGCACGCCGAATCTCGAGATACTCGACATCAGTAATAACGACCTCAGTGCCTTGCCCGACGACGCGCTTAGTAACTTGCACAGCCTGATCGTGCTGAAGGTACAGGATAACGTGATCGCCTCCGTGGGCGACAACGCTCTGACCGGCCTCACGTCCCTGCGAATCCTCAACATGTCTAGCAATAGACTCGTCGCACTGCCGCCCGAACTGTTTTCCAAAACGAGAGAGCTAAGAGAGCTAATACTCAGCAATAATTCCCTCACGGTGCTCGCTCCTGGGTTGCTGGACAGCCTCGAGGAACTTCAGGAGTTGGATCTGAGCAGTAACGAGCTGACGAGCCTTTGGGTGAAGAGGGACACCTTCTCGCAACTCAACCGTCTCGTTGTCCTCGATTTGTCTTTCAACGCCTTGACTAGGATCGACGCATTTATCTTTAAAGGTCTGGACAGCCTGCAGATCCTGAAGCTTGAGCACAACAATATCGATACGCTCGCCGACGGCTGCTTTGCCTCGCTCACCAGCCTGCATTCCTTAACGCTTTCGCACAACAGGATCGCCAGATTCGAGCCGGTGCACACAATCGGTCTCAACGCGCTCGGGCAACTCTTTCTGGATAGCAACAGACTACGCGTCCTGCACAGGCATGTGTTCACCAATCTCACGAGCCTCCAAGATCTCTCTCTGAGCGGAAACGCTCTAACGGAAGTCCCTTACGCGGTTCGCGTCCTACATTCGCTCAAAACTCTCGATCTGGGCAATAATCAAATGTCGAGAATCGATAATGACTCGTTCGCAGGCTTGAACGAGGTCTACGGATTACGTTTGGTGGACAACAAGTTGGAAAATGTGTCGCGCGAAGCATTTGCCACCTTGCCAGCGTTACAAGTGCTCAATCTAGCGAACAATTTCATTCGTCATGTTGAACAGAGTGCTTTCTCGAATAATCCGGTATTACGAGTTATAAGACTGGATGGAAATCAATTGACGGATATACGAGGCGCCTTTACAAGCCTCTCGACTCTCGTTTGGCTAAACGTGTCCGATAATAAGTTGCTGTGGTTCGACTACAGCTACCTTCCATCCAGCATAGAATGGTTGGACATACATGCCAATCAAATAACCGAGCTGAGGAATTATTATCAGATACACAACAGTCTGCGAATAAAGATGCTGGACGCCAGCTATAATCTTCTCACCACCATCAAGGATTTTAACGTGCCGGACAGCGTGGAGATGCTGTTTCTGAACAACAACAAGATACAAAGCATCGCGGCCGGCACGTTCTCGCAAAAGCCGAATCTGGAGAAGGTGGTGCTCTACGGCAACGAGATCAGGCAACTGGAGATCGCTGCCTTCGGTCTGCAATCGGTTCCGGATGATAGAGAACTTCCCGCGTTTTACATCGGAGACAATCCTATTCGCTGTGACTGCACCATGGAGTGGTTGCCGCGGATTAACGAGATGGCACGGCTACGTCAGTATCCGCGCGTTATGGATCTCGACACCGTCACGTGCGACATGGTACACGCTCGCGCCACGCCGCGGCGTTCTCTACTGTCCTTGAAGTCGAAAGACTTTCTCTGCCGATACGAAACGCACTGCTTCGCTCTCTGTCATTGCTGCGACTTCGACGCCTGTGATTGCGAGATGACCTGCCCCGACAATTGTTCATGTTATCACGATCACAGTTGGTCCAGCAACGTCGTCGACTGCTCCAACGCTGGATACAAGCATGTACCGGAGCGAATACCCATGGACGCGACGGAGATTTATCTGGACGGTAATGAGCTCGGTGATCTGAGCAGTCATGTTTTTATAGGCAAACGTCGCCTGGAAGTGCTGTATCTGAACAACAGTGGCATCGTTGCGATACACAATCGCACGTTCAACGGTGTCGGTGCCTTACGCGTTCTCCATCTCGAGGATAACGCGCTGCGAGAATTGCGGGGCTTCGAGTTCGATCAACTGGAGCGCATGTCGGAATTGTATCTGGATCACAATGCGATCGCCACCGTGGGCAATACGACCTTCAAGAAGATGCGAAATCTCGAAGTGCTGCGACTGGACAGCAATCGTATCATTGATTTCCGACCGTGGGAGGCCCTGCCGAGCGTTGGTGACGGTACCAGGGTCGCGTTGGAAGGCAACGCGTGGAGCTGCGAGTGTGGGAACGCTGCCAGATTGCGCGCCTGGCTGGGAGAGCATCGCGGCGACCCGGAGAAGATGTACTGCCGCGACGGCGTCGAGACTCTTGCCCAGGCAATGGAGCGATGCGGTGATCCATCCACGGAAGCCGTGAGCCGCGGTATCCAGGAAATTCCGCTGCTAGGTAGTAACTTTGTGCCTCTGCTCGCCGGCGCTCTGGTTGCTGTGATCGCAATCTGTCTCTTTGTCGCTCTGGCCTTCGTTTTCCGTCAGGATGTGCGACTTTGGGCTCACGCACGGTACGGTCTGCGACTCGGCAAGATGGCGGCGCCGCCCGACGAGGAGAGAGATAGATTGTACGATGGTTACATTATCTATAGTGAACGTGACGAAGATTTCGTCTCCAGATTCCTCGCGGCTGAACTAGAGCAGGCTGGTCTAGCTCTCTGCCTACATTGGCGCGACTTGCCGCCGGCTAGGCCGCAGGAAGCGTTACCGCCTGCCGCCGCTTCCGCGAGACGCATCGTGATAATCTTCTCGCCGGTGTTCCTCGCAAACGAATGGCAGCACGCGGAGTTTCGTGCCGCTCTAAGAACCGCGTTGGAGAACATCAGGCCAACTTCACGGAAACGTCGAGTGGTGGTGCTACTCGCTACCGAGACGCCGACCCGAGATCCGGAGTTACAACTGCTGCTGCAAACGTGCACAGTAGTGATCTGGGGCGAAAAGAGATTCTGGGAAAAACTGAGGTTCGCCATGCCGGACTCGGTCGACAAGCGGCGCGACAGCAAGAAGGTCAATGACCGCAATCGCACGCCGACGCGATACACCGCGGCGCCGTCCGCCGCCGTGGACGTGTGGACCAAGCCTAATGGCGTTTTGGTCGCACCGGTGCACCACGCACCCACGCCAACACCCACGCAATCTACCTACGTCAGCTCGGCGTCCAGCCGCACCGAGGACGAGGACAGCGGCGCGGAGCATCAGCATCATCAGCATCATCCACATCACCCGCATCAGCACGGTTACAGCGCGCTGCACGCCGGTAACGGCCGTCCGGCCAGTCTGTCCTCGAGAGGCAGTCATCTCTACAGCACCATACCGGAACCGCCGGTGGTGCCTACCGCGCCACCCGGGGAGGCCCTCGCTCCTGCACATCCAGGCAATCCGCGTACTTACTTCGTCTAGCGCAAAAGGGCGGCGATCGTGCTTCGATCCGGCAGGAGATAGACCGACTCTCCTCCCCCCCCCTTTTTTCTTTCGGTCTTCGTCTCGCTTCCGGTATACCCGCTGGGGCACGATCGTCCAGCCGTATTTAGCGACGTTTCTCGTCGAGAGAGAGAGAGAGAGAGATCGAGATGTAAAAAGATTCCTTCGCTTCAGGACGACTGCGGTTACACTTGTACAGTATTTCCCCTAGTACTCGCGATGTATCGACCGTCACCCCGACTGAGGCGCTTTAGCTCTTCCACTTGGGGTCGATCGCCCCGAATGAACCACTCGGCCGCGAACATGATCGGTTCGCAACACGCGCGCATAATATTATATACGTACGAAATCGATTCGATGCCTTGTGCTTATTATCAATGTACGACGATAGATTTAACGGCTTAACTTTTTCTTTTTTCAAACTACTTGGGATATGACGCGCGCGATCGTCATTCTTCGTTCTTCGTTTTTCGGTATCTCTTTCTCACATCGTTGCGCAATGTTCTTCCAAATCACGACCAAATACTTACCGTTTCGAATCTCACGGAACGTAGGTTCCGAGGGTCGCTTTCCCCTCGTATAGATCTTGTAAATAATAGCGCAATCGCGGTGAGAATTTAGATTTTTTGCGCTTCGATTTAGCTAGCGAGACATCGCGTGAGATATAATTAAGAATCGACATTAATTTACCTGTATGTATATGTACGTATACATCGTGTGCTCTATAATTTCTTGCGAATCTCCTTCGCGCGTCTCTACGTCAATTAATTTATTCCCCACGCGAAATCATGATGAATCATCAAGGCCCAAATCTGGGTCGCAGTTAAAAGTAGCTGAGCGAATTTTACCGATTGTTTCATTACAGATGAATAGATCTTCAATTTAAATGTTTTGCCATTTGATCCCTTTCGCATATGAGTCCTTTGATTTAGAGTCGTCCTGTTTCGATTTACATTAATTGTCATAACCGTCAGTAAATTCGCCAATATTTGTGATCTGGATATGTATGATAAACGGTGAATAATGATGATAATGGCAATAGCCAAATGTAGTACAGATGTTATGATGCACAACGCGATTACTTTACGCGAATATTAATTAAATTGTATCGGTAATTTTTGTCTTTGACAACGAGCAGCAATTGTAACGATAGCTGTAACGATATTAGAAAAGATGTAAGAGAGAAAGAGAGAGTATAAAATCTTTATAAATATTTATTTTAAATACGCTTGGATGGAGGCATTTATTTTATATTGTATATACGTGATACTTTGTTATTTTATTAGCGATGTAACCGTATTATGCATTTGACAACTTAATTGGGAATATTTATATTTTTTTTTTTTTTCGATGCTCAAATAACGCTGTTCGACAGAAGTAAATTGACACGTACATATAAATATTGTACTCTATTGTTTTTTTCGTTTATCTGTTTGATTTTGAGTAGGCATCGAAATGTCAAAAAAGCCATTATCACGTAGTAAACTTCGACCCATGATAAACATATGCGTGAACGTATATTTGTAATTTTCGTAATTATTTCCAATAAGACGGCTAAAGTGTAGATAGTATAAATATATTTTCTTTTGTATTACAATTCAAAAAATCTTAAGATAAAGTTCCTCGCGCATCTGACACTTCTTTGGGACCCGAGACGCGCCATCTTTCTTTGCCATTCCTGTCGTTTGTTCGTCAATCACTCGCGATGAAGTGGATAACGAATCATCAAGTGTTAAATGACAGAAAGAAAAAGACAGACGTCTCGCGAGAGCTTGTTCCTAAAGATTCACGACTGTCTTGGTGAAGTAATGGTCGCATAACGCTTATTAGTCCGTAAGTAAACTCTTTGTAAATATTGTATCTAATTTTGTAAATATACTCATGCACATTTCCGAGCACACCGAAGACCAGCACACTGCTGGAATATTACTGGTCGTGGATACGTCTTAGCTATAATTGCGCGTTTAGGACTGTATAATTCTAATTGTATTGTATTGTATTGTAAATACGCTCATCGAATCACGCATTATATATTCACAATCTGTTAAATACGTATTAAATTAATTGCCACTTTCCATTTCAGCAAAGAACCATGAAAATAAACACGTTTGTTTTATAAAAAAGAACAATACAGATCAATCGCGTTCAATCAATCCTACAAAATTCCCGTTTCAAATGTAAAATTGCAAAGTAAGCGATTTTACTAACGTGTATAACAATTACGTGAAAACATGTAATTAATATACAGATTATTTGTTTCCGATCTTTTTCACAGTTAATATTATCGTTATTATAAATACGAGAGGAAAATTCTTATTTTGAAGAAATGTGTATCATAATATTTATAATGGTTCGATGTAACGGTTCGATAATCGATATCTTCAATAAATTGAAACGTTTTCGAGCAGTCGATGATAATCGAATTTACATTGCAGGCACATGTTATGTAGATTTGGTATTCTATTATAATATGCCAATGTTGGATACACAAGCGGCAACATGTAAGTTCCATGTTCTCGGATATATCATATATTAGCCCGATGGATTTGCGTTCTGGGCCGCTTGTAGCACGACTAACGACTTTGGTTTATTTCCCAAAAAAACAGGGAGTAATTCTCTCTCGCTGCAAGCGACTTCGCCGTGCCCCTGGTAGGTAAAATACGTGCCGCTGCACTTTTTGATTATTTCTCAGATTTGCGATTGCGGTCAAGTTGAGTAACGACGACAGTAATTCGAGAGGAAGGCAAAAAAAAAAAAGAAAAAGGAAGGGAAAGAAAGACAAAGTACGGCGCGGAATAATTTATCGCGTAATTCCTATCGCGTAGAAAACGGGAACGCCGCCGGCGCGGCGACGACGGTGGTGTACATGGGAATGAAACGTTAAGGGTCGGCGATACATACGTCATGCAATTTGGATTATGACGCTCGAGACAGGAGCTAAAACGGAAGAGATTATAAAGCAAACATATTTACATTTTTTACACGAGTCTTACAGACACATGTAAACAGGTGCTCAGGGCATATATATATAAGCGAGCTCAATTATGAACTCAATCACTTCAATCGGATACAATATTATTATACTTATCATATTATCATCGGTAACTTTAATAATGTATACAACAATTTATTTAGCTTACACATTTTAATCGTATATCGCGATAAGACGATTAAAATAGACGATTGCGATAAAGGTACGTTTGTAACACACTTTCGAAATTCGTTTTATCAAACTAAAATCAAAAGTTGATCGAAAAGTTACTCGAGTAAACTGATCGAGTGTGCCTTCTGACTTCTCACTTCTGGCGTCGTAAATCAAGATTCACGCAGAAATGGGTATCGCCGACCCTTAAATATAGTGCGTACGCGTCGGGAACAGCGGTGGTTCGCCAATCGCACGAATCTTTCCACGGGGCAGTCGTGATAACGGCGGCGACGCCCCCCGTTTCCCCCCCGGGAGCGCCGCCGCGGTCCTCCACTCCGAGAGAGTTTATATATTTCGGCGGTGAGAAATATTAACAACGTCCCCGAGTGTTATCGCCCCCGTGCGCGGCCGGGAAAAAGTGTGTTCGCGATTTCCCCCGGCTTTATCCGGGCCCGCATTACCGCTCCAGGTCACGCGCTTAAACAGAGATTCGGCGACGGTAAGTTAGGATTCTTCCGTCGGGGGCACTGCGAATTGCCTCTTTAAGAAGAAAAAAAAAAAAAAAAAAAGAAGAAGGAGGCCGAACCGGCACGAGCTCGCTCGCACGTTTCGCGCGTGCCGCGTTTCCAGCGTTATGTAATAACGTTATCGGAGACGCATGCGGCGCGCAGCCGGTCGGTTAGAATACGGTAAAGTGGGGGCGGGCGGTGTGGTGCGCGTGGGGCCAACCACACGTACTCCACACGGGTTTCAAATATTTGAATGCCCGTGGGCCACGAAATGCCAGAAAAGAGCCGTACCGTGGCTAATGACATTACGACTTTAGGATGCTCTCGGGCAAATTACATTTGCCAGGCGGGCAGGTGGACGGTCAACAAACCTGCGCCGTTTGGGGTGGAACGACGGTGGAAAACACGGGTATAATGATATGATTCGTTGATATCGAGTGAAATTGCGGCGAAGCGCGTAGATACGTTTAATAATTAAAGTACGCGGCACGCTAAGTGGATCGATAATTAAGCGCTCCACACCGCGGGCTCCTCTTCAAGCTTATGATATTTTACCTTACGTTTCGACGGTTTACGAGTGTCGTTTTAACGGAATTAGAACGCGCCGTTCATCCCGGCGCGAATCTATCGCGAAATACGCTATACAATTTTTCGGAAGACAAGGGATATTTTTTTTTTTTTTTAAGAGAGCTGTTCGGAGCAACGGATGTTTTTTAATAATTACATCTCCATTATCCTGAAATATTTCGTCGAGTTTTCTCGTGACGACAAAAACGTGGGTCCCGCTCGTTTCTCTCTCTCGTAGAGAAGTTTCCCCGCTTTATTCATAAGCGCCGTATCACGTTTGTTTTTAGTCGTCGCGAGTTCGAATTAAGAGACGCCACGTGCGCGTCGGAATGAAATGCCCGGCGCACCTGCGACAAATCGCTGATGTTGCCCGCTCGTACACCCAAAATAATTGCTGCATCGAATTGCTACGTAGTTGATCCGACGGTCTTTACGGCGCGAGATCGATGCTCATGTGCTTCTCGCTCGTCCGTGATCCAGAAGCCTCGATGCGGTCAGCACCGTCAGGAAGACTAAATGAAAGAATAACGATACATTTGGGGAATGGAGCGGAAATGCGACAGGAAATTAAGCTGCTAAATCACTCTAATTGCTCGAACTTTTTGACAGTCAGTTTTGAAGTCGCTTTAAAGTCGCTCATTAACGTATATAAGATGAATTCATTAGGACGCGGACGCGGAGAAACATGGTTTGAAAATCTTTAGATTGTGAATGCAGCCACGGGCCACGCCTTAAGTTATCCCACGATTTTATTCAAGTTTTATGCAACAATAATCTGGCGCGTTGTTTATTATACAGTATCAGCATTTTAAATGATGAAAAAATTAGTTTTTCTTCTCTTTTTCTTATACATTGTTACGTAGAATGATATGTGGAAAAGAAAAGTGTCACTAAAATTTAATTAATATCAAAAATTAACTTTCCCGTATCTTTTTATGTGTATAAGAAACTTTATGCTTTGTCGCACGACATTCCTTATATCTTTCTACGTGTGTACAAGAAACTTTATCATACAAGTCCCTGTCATCTTTAGAGTTACATCTTGGATAATTCTTGGTAGTAATAATTAAAAACTAACTTACGACACAATATACGATAAGATCATGCTTCTCAAGCACCTCAGTACTTCCGTTCTTAGTAAGAAATAACTCGCTTCTCAGCTTCGTATCTCCTTGATATACGTATTCATATGCTGAATCGCGCATTTTCGTGCGCACGAATGTGTGGTTTGCGCGCAGAAATGCTCTAGTCATTTTGGTATGCGGCTTAACGTGTGGGCAGCTCCTCGTCTGAGCACGAATGAATATGATCCACCACTTGTCAGTTTATCAAAAAGATTTGTGTGCTGAGCAGTTCTCCGCGTGTGAACGAGTCTCATGCTGCTGTATTTGCCCTGCGCATAAATATGAATCTGCTTAGTGATTATTAATTGTGATACAGTAGACAAACGATTAGATTTTTTCTTTCTTGTAAACAACTTCTTTTCGACGACGGTCGATAAGAAATTTGATAAGAAGGTTGCTAAGAAATTTAAATCTTTTTCGATATTTTGTTTTGTTTAGCGTCTAATCATTTTAATTTATCGTTTTTTAATTTTAATTTTTGGAAATATATGTCGGATCGAACACTGAACGGTGTCGAAAAGAATAAAATCCGATTTAATAAAGTGTCTTTTATTCTTGCTTTTAAATACACGTCTTTACTCGCCGGTGTCCGTCGGTCGAATCTCTCGTCCGTTATTCCATATCGGTTCTCTATACTTTTCTCCTTCGAGATTCTTCTTAAAAAATAAATTCTTAATTCTTAATTCTTAATAACAAGTACCGAAGGAGAACCAGTTTGCTGCTATTGTTTGTCTCTTTTGTCTCGAGTCGTTAAACGTTTCAAATTATGTTACAAAGAAAATACAATTGTGAAATATATGATTAATACAAAAAGAAATTATTACAAAGGAATATAGAAAATACATAAGTCTATTCTGTTGAGCTGATTCGGATGTCAATGCATGCAACGATATAATCGCCACAAATTTATGTTTTTTTTTTGTTTTTTTTTTCTTACGTAAGCTATTGTGCGCAACAATATGTACATATATGACGTACGTTATTTCTTCCACATGGCTTCCACAGCGAATTACTATGATCGAGCGGAGCACCGTTTTAGGCGTCGTAAAAATGCTCAAGTACGCGCCTTACCGGTTTCACCTTTTTTACATCCTCCTCGACGGACGAACAAGCGGAGGCGCCGGTGCATCAATCAGCCCTCGAAGGAAGAGCCGCTAATTGCACCATCCACTATATCTTGATCAAACGAACGTGGGGCGTTGGAATTAATTAGAACGATGACGTGCTTGCTCATGACGAGCCAATGTAGCGTTCGGTCGCGATAGAAGTTGTCGATTCGGTTGTACGAGGTAGATATCCTATCTTAAGTGAGTAGTTTCCCTCGCATCGGCATCAAAAAGGAGGAACGCTGGCCGGCAGATAAAACGAGCAAATTACCTCACTGACCGTCCGGGCCTATCGCTCGGAACGACAGTCCTTCTTGACAGTTAGTGTGATTCCAAAATAAATTCGCCGGATATCGCCGCGGCGCGATAAGTAATTTTTTTGTCGAGCGCACTTCACGACACCGGCTAATTCTTAATCGGGAAAAAGAATATATTTCTCATCCCGACGGGTAATATTTCGATAATAATTGCGGTTGCTCCCGAAGCGCAAAAGGAAAAGATACATCAACGTGTCGAAAATTGCGGATCGGATACATTTACACGAATTAAAAATATTCAAATTTTTCTCGTTTACATATAATTATCTGTACGTAAATTAATGAACCACTCGTCAGAAATAATAACGAGCTGGCCCTGGCAAAAGTATGGTCGTCAGTTTAAGATTAATTACGCGTACATCAACGGCAACGCGACAATTGCCGGCAAATCGACTTCTTGTTCCGAAAGTCTATTACGTTCTTGCGATACTTTTTGGCGGTACGACCCCCAGCCGGCTACAAACTGTTCGCATAGATAATATTCGATGATTTATCGCGTTACGCCGATATCTAGCGAGGGAGATAGAGGGACCGTGGATAGGAGGGAGAGAGAGAGAAAGAAAGAGAGAAAGTCATCGCTCGTTAAAGATACGCAACGCTGCAAAATAACATCGACGGATGATAATCAAGCAAAAAGTAAATAATAATGTCGCGAATGCAAATCCTCGCTTTGATTAAAAAATATAAATGAGCCCGTCTACGCCGCGAACCTGTGTCAATTTCTGTGGCAATTACACCGCCGGGAGATCTCCCGGCCATGCCGATTTCCGACAGTCATCGTCGCATCACGCTACGTCGGAATCACGAGTTATTCCGTATTAAGTGTCCATTCCATGACCCTCGTTTCCCTTCCCATCAATTCACTTCTCCTTCCTCCATCTCGTCCTCGTCTTCCTTTCCGTCTCTCTTCCGCGCACATCTACCTTATTTGGGCTGATTGCACCACAACGGCCATCAAGCGCCGAAACCTGGCACGACTCCGTCACTTCCCAATCCTGACAGGACGAAGAAGTACATTGTAAGAGCCGCCAAAAAGAGGATCTTATCGCACGGTATCGTGTTTTCGGAGAAGAGGGGCGTAACGCAACGTTTCTCGTATGTCGTAACGCGCATCTCGTGCCCACGGAGTTGCCCCGCGGCGAACATCGAAATTTTCTATAATTATTGATAGCACCGATAATATTCCGACACAACATTGCTGACGTGGCAACTAGAGTTCTCTTGTTATTACGCGATAAAATCCACAGACGGTCTCACATATATTAAACAGATTAAAAGAGATTCACACAATTAAGAACTTTTCATTAAAAAGAGTCACAAATATTTATATTTTTGAGAAGTTAATTTTTCATTGCGACAAAGCCTCATATCAAAGCTAATATATATATCAAAGAGATCTATTTATAGACATTTATGAAATAAAGTAGTTTTAAATACTATTCTTTTCCAATTTTTTTCAAGTGTATATGAGTAAAATGTTAAGAAGACAAATTATATCTTTTATAATATAGATTTTTGATAATTATAAATTTATGTTCAGCTTTTGATTACTTGAATCGGTTTATACGTATTATGCAATATCTTTTTTTATTTAACATATAAAATTATTAGTATAATTCAAATTCACAGATGTAAGTAACACAAAGATACGAGGTAAACAACCTTTTATAAAAATAAATCTCAATAATAAGAACAATGAGTGAAAAATCAATACTGAAACATAAACAAACAATAAATAATGATAATTCTATAATCATATCTGTGCTGCCAATAGAATGCTCGTAATAAAATTAAGCGGCTACGTAAATTAATATGCTTTTTAAATAATAATAATAAATGGCATGTTTAAAATTAAAGTTATGAGACAAACATTAACTTCAGCTTAAAATTAGTATGATCGTCACGTTATATAAAGGACGTTTATTAAAATTGCATCACGATTTTGTTATAAATGGTTCCTTAAATTCAGTAAGACCGGGCGATTAGGCACAACGAAAATCGGATGAGCCGCGTGGTAATGCCGCAAAATTATATGTTAGTGTATATACGTAGCAACGTAAGTAGGGTATCTATATGGTGCCTTAATAGAGATGAGTGACGACGCTTAATTAGTATTAGCTTAAAAGATACCTCGTACTGCCCATATACGAGTGCGTTAACCGTAAGTACTGACAATAAATGTCCCGGGGAATTTAGTTGTCAGAGATAAAGGATGCTAATGGCGCAAGCGCGCAACATTTATGCAGGCAATGATATCAACCGAGTGTTCCGAGTGGTTTATTATTATGGCGCGTTCGTATTGCACTTTCTGCCGTTAAAATGCGCGGCAGCTGGAAAAAAAAAATAAAACAGCGAATTTTCCCGGCGCTTTGCAGGTGCCATTCACTTTTCCGCTGGAAAATTTATGAGCGGCTAACTAATAGCACTCTGAAAATCAGACATGACGTTTAATTAAAAGTGCAAATATCACCGCGGTACGATATCGTCGGATATAAATTCTAGAAATTGCTGGCTACGATTTGGTCAATACTCATACGACAACTAATTTAATTATACACACAACTTTAAAACGGACACGGTATAACAATCTTTATTATGACATAAACATAGCCAATCTACGAAAACGGTATAATGGACATTTTCCGATTTATTTGCCGCATTAATGTTATTTTGCCAATACGTATTGGTAAATAACGATTATTGAACTATGGTGAGACGCCAGAAAATCGACAAAACGTCGTTCACAAGGCAGTCACGAACAGTACTATGTGAGTTGCACTGGAGCATAATTTTACGAGATCGTCAGCATCCTGTACAAAGGCTCGCGTTGCACAGCGGAACGTGACGGCGACGCTTAATTCGCGAGAAAAGAAAGGAAAGAAATCTCTAGTCCGTCGTCTTTGGACGTATTTCAGTCAAGTATACTCCTGGAAGTATCGTCGGGGAGGCATCGCGTCAATTGGGGAAGACAAAGGGCGCAAGGGGTAAATCGAAGGTGAAGGACCGACGGGATGTTCTCTGAATAAAACGGTCCATTTGCCAAAGGCTAAGGGTAAGGGCACGGACGAAGGGTAAATATGCAAGAGCCCTCGTGCTTCCGGATAGAATTGACAGAAGAGAGAGAGAGAGAGAGAGAGAGAGAGAGAGAGAGAGAGAGAGAGAGAGAGAGAGAAGACAGAAAGAAAGAAGAGCGGAGTTGGAACGTGGTGAAACTTACTTTCGAGGCTTATAGCTCTTCTCGCGGTTGTATTATTGCAGATAGCCTTGACTTCCAGAAATATATTACCGAAAATATTATATTGTTCAAAATTACTGGGGATGCGTCAAATTTCATTTTTGGCATTCAAATATTTAACGCGAATAATGTTATTTTTATTAACTACGCTGTAAGTTCGTATTTCGAAGTCAAGTTAGTATAAATTTAAAGAGTTTGACATTTTTCGAGTAATCTCGTTTATTATAAGAGAAGCATAATTTTATTATTATACAATATTCTATTATGCAATATTTATTTATTTTTAGTTTATTTATTTATTTTTAGCTAAAATAAAATTTTATATTAAAAAAAAGATTAGAAAAATGATATTTTATGTTACTTTATCTTACAATTGCTATTCTTGAAAAGTAATTTTCTTAAATATACAAAAAAAAATTCTTAAATATACAAATATACAAAGCTATTTAAATTTAATTTATAAATTTTACAAGTTTTTCTTGAAATTTCTTAAATTCCAAATATCTTTGTTTTTTTTAATTAATTTTTTTTAATTAATAAAGTCTCATTCTCGTTACAATCAATTACAGTCAATATGATTTCATGATATAACAGCTTAATATTTGTTAAATTTATATTTGTATATAATTAAATTATTGATATAACAATAAATTTTCTATTCAAAAAATCCGCATAAAAAATTCCTGAGAAAGATTTTATTTCTATATCTTCATAAAATACATTATTAATTATTACTTACATCATGGTCGATAGTTGCAGATAAATATGTATACATTATTGTTGAAGAGCAACAGTTTATTACAAATATATTGATTGCAATGTATTGTAGAATGAACGAGCACAGAAAGTCTGAGTCATCACTGGATTTTGATTAAAGCTTTATTAATATGTGTATGAAAAGCAGAATTTCAATTTTGAATGTTAGATTAGATGAATATAATATTACACAATACGTGGAATTTTATGTTTAGTTCGCGTTTTATTTATAATATATCACAGTCTTTCCGAATGTGACCTCAACATTGACTTTGAATCATGTATTACTGGTGAGTTGGATATCGAAATTGCTACTTTCGATCCAAAATTATATCAGTGACAATGTGCATGGAAAAAAGTACCACAATTCTCAAAAAACAACATTCGAGCATTGTACTGGACGATATAAAACGTTTTTCTATGGCCGTTCGTGTAGAATCATATACAGGCTTGTTAGATATTTTTTTCCATAGAGAGGATGGAATTCGATTTCGTGCGAGTTGGAAATCCGTGAATTGTCCGCAATTTTAAACGAATCATGACAATTTGTTCCGTCCATAAAAAGATGAAAATTTTTTTATCGTGATATTTTTCAACGAGCATAAGCAGAGATTGGAGCTAAATTAAAGCAAAACGAAAAATTAAACCGTTAAGAATTGAAGTTAACGTTCTCGCACATGAGAATTTAGCGTGTAATATTCTGGATTTCTCACGAGTGAGGCAAATCTCGTGGAAAGCACGTGCGAAGGGAATACTTTCCTAATCATTCTGAAAAAGTCTGACCCGGTAATGAAACGAAGGCTGGATGGTATTTGGACCACCCTCGATTGAGACACGTGTCCTTCATTTCCGTTATATACATCAGACTATTATAAGAGAAGCATAGTTTTTAAAAGAACGAAAGAGAGAGAGAGAGAGAGAGAGAGAGAGAGAGAGAGAGAGAGAGAGAGAGAGAGAGAGAGGGAAATATCTGAAATCAATATATTCTAAAAATAGTACTAGTTTGAAATATAATAGTTAAATTTAAAATTTACAGATATCCCGCAACATTTCCATCAAAAATATCTATTATTCAATTTTCATATATATTTTAATTTTATCTCGTTTAATCTTATTACTTTGAATCTTATATTATTACATTTGCGATTCGTGTCTCAAAATTGGAAAGATTAAAAAGATCCTTTGTGTATTTTTTTTTTTTTTTTTTTTTTTTAATACAATAATAACCGTACGCGTGAAAAGAAGAGATTACGTTCAGGGATCGAGAGTGCGAGCCGCTTCTTCGCAGTTGCATTTTCCGTGCGCGAGTACCATAGGCCTCACGGAATTAGATCTATTCAGACGGTCGTCGACAGAGGCAGTCGGTGTATCCACTCGAGTAGAATCCCAGGCCAAGCCGAAAAGCCGGGTGGCGCGCAGTCCCCCATAGCCCGTGTCTAATCCCTTCGTCTCGCCCGCTCACGAAGCATCTCCCATGAAGGCTGTCCTCTTGCCTGATCATCCCAGGTCGCAGGAACCACCGTCCATCGGTCGCGGATCGTAGACCGCCTCGATCGCTCGACTTCGACGATTGCCAATTCCTTATATTGAACGCTGAGAAATCACGCCGCCGACAAAAAGCCCGCGCAGCTGCTGATTTCATTGACGATCATCCGCCGAGCCGGTCAGACGTGCTCGAATAAAACGCCAAAATAAACGCCGAAAGTCGTCGGGATGAATCTGCCCTGTAACAAAATGTTTAATCATCGGAAATCCGGGTTATCTTATTTGTCACACATTAATGTAAATTAATTAATTTCTGGCGTAATACTGATGTGTATAAATGTAAATCAGTTCTGACATTTGTTAAAGTTAACTCTATTTAACCATTATAAATGTGATTACAAAAAAATAATTGAGCGGACAAACGGAAGAAATAAAAATTTTTAATATCAAGTTTTAAAATTTGAAATAGGTAGAGATAAAAATAAGTAGAGAGAAAAAGAACAAATTATTATCTCAAAGGCGATTTATTTATAGCCTTAAATTTAGAGGTATTGGAATACTTTTAAAATACTTTTAAAATACTTTTAAAAAGTTAGAGAATATTTTTATAATATTATTTATTTTACCCTTTTATACAGAATCATAATTTTACTTGCTAAGAACGTTTTAACAAGATTAAATTTGATTTCGTAATCGAGTTAGCTTCTTTTGCTATTCGCTTTGCTAATTCTGGAATTATCAGCTTTATTAATTTTCTACCAGCCTTTTATAACGTCCGACATAAAAGAGAGTGTGTGGCATCTGGATAACGTTGTTCGCTTAAAACGGATTCTTCCGTCAAAATTTATTCCGCGGCACGTTTCCGCGTTTTCTCTGATACCAACTGACGAGCACCTCCTACAACATGACGCTCAACGAGCGCCCTTTAGCGTACGTAATATTCCTCCTCGGTGTACTTAACGGCGGTCCTTTATCTCCGATATCGCTAATGAGAAAAAGAAACGAGTCAGCTCGGGCGTAAATGAATTTTGTCATCGGCACGATACTCGCGCGCGATCGATAACCACCTGAGGGCGAGAGCAAACATCTTGGTACACACAAACCGTCAAATTATCCAGGAAATACGCCGAGAAGGCGTGAAAAGTCCAACTTTACGAGAGAAGACCGGATAATCGACTCACTGTCAAAAAATTCGAAGGGCAAACAAGAGACGCTCGAAGACGAGCGCCGTCGCCGCTCGTGTTAGCACGAGTCGAACCTTTCGACCCTCTTCCGAGAGAGGAGGAGTGACGTAAGATCTTACCTCCACAAAATATTTGACCAACGCGCCACCACGGCTCCACGAGATATTTGCTCGGTTTAATTTCGAACGCACGCGAAGAAATGGCTTACGCCGGCGAATCCGGCCACGGCTCCAGCGCTTCCGCGTTGGCATGAGCGAGGAACGAGCCGCCCCGCCGAAAGATATTCTCTGTGGGAAAAACGTGGAACGATTCGTCAGGGATAGCAGCTAACACGTGTTCCGGCCCGTGACCAATTTAACCGGATACTTCGGCGGTACGGGCCGCCTTCTATGAACCACCCTCTACCCCAATCCCGTACGGCGGAGCGAAGAAATGTCAGATGCACGCGTGCATCTGGATCATTGTCGGCGAGATCTGTGGAGGAGGAAATCGTTTCGAAATTCGTGCACCGTGACAGCGTTACGCCGGCCCTGAGAGGACTCCATAGGCCTCCGTCGTTTCTTTTCATCAGACGCGCATTCATGCAATTCGTTCATTCATATCTCGCTTTCTCATTGATATAAAAGTATCGTTAATAATAGATATCGTTTGTTAAATCTTTCATCGGTTAATTACAAAAGCGATGTTCCAACAGGATATTAATTTAAGCTTGATATAAGTACGTATATATATATATATAGCCGAGAGATATTTCATTGATTGATTTTTCAATGTGTATTTTGTGTTACGCGTCTCGTGAAAGCATCTTTCCTTTAAATAACTTCTTTGAATAAAACGGCAGCAAGTCATTTAGTATTACTGTATCGATTATTTAAAAATATTCCGAAAAGCACGCGATGACGTGTGCCAGATAGCTCGTATGTACATACACGTGATATTTTATAGAAACAACATTCACTTCTGTGTTCTATCTTTTGTTTAGCGTTCTTTCAAGAGAAGCTAAGCTTTTTTTTTTTTTTAATAAATAAAACACTAAACGTTACTACAGTGATGGATTTCTAAACGACTGCGATGGGCCAGTCATGCTCCGAATGACTGGCGGGCAAGTGTTAATAATTGCACGCCTGAGCTCGCAGGGCGTGAGAAGAAAGCGGCTTCTGTGTGTCTTCCGGAATTACTTACAGTAAGTATTCACCTCGTGATAGTGCCGGGTCATAAACTTTGATTTCATAAACGCGTTCAAGCGACTATTGCGTAGTCGGCTTTGATTTAATAGAGGCTAATGGATAGGGGTGGCCCGCCGGCTGAGTGGGTGGTCCTGTCGCAGGACTTTGTTTAATTATGACGTATGACCCGTGACTCCGCCTTTCCTGCAATTCAAGCAGGCTCGCGCCGAACGCCAGCTTCGAGGAAGAATTCTTTGAGAACGTCTGCTTTGTTCCTCTATCTTCGCAATCATAATTTCGACAAACATAATTGCGGAGTCAAGAGCCGCGGGTTGAAAGGAACAAAAAAAGAGAGAGAGAGAGAGAGAGAGAGAGAGAAAGAGAGAAAGAAATACGACACGATAAAAAGAGGGACGAGGAAGATGAAGAGACGCAACACGCCACTTTCTCGTGGTTCTTCGTGTCATCGCTTGACAATCAGCGGACGTCGAGAAGTACCGCGATATTAAAGAGACCCCATAACGGCCCGCTCGTGTTCCAAGAAATATTTAGCCGCATTCTTGCGTCTAATTGTAACCGTCAGCTGATTCACCGACAGTAAATCGATTTGGCGGTTAAGCACTCCGCGTCAAGCCAATCACGCGCTCGTTTCCGCTAAAACAGCATGCCGGTAACAGGTTAGTCATAGTACATTTATACAACGTATGTAAGCCCCGTCACCGATTAAATCACCACCAATGCTGACGATTTTAGCGTCGGGCAATTCTATTATAATTTGCTACGTCGATGGTAGTAGTTCATAAAGTGGTAGAAAGCGTCTCTAAAAGACGATGAAATGGATGAAAATTGACGTCTACACGTTACACGCTTAATTCAAAGGAGATATTTTATGAAATAATGATACATCTTCATAACAATTGAAAAGAAAAGTCACTTGCTGAATCATATGAAATATGGGAAAATAAACACTCGCATAAATGGCATGTGCATTATTATTTTCGACATAATTTCTATATAAGTTCGCGAATTATCAAATTAATTACCTCAAAATACATTTTGATAAATATTATTTTTTATAATAATAAAAATAATATATGATACACATACACACATACATAATATATTTTTTTTTATATATGCTATTTTTATTATTATAATATGTATATATTTACACACACACACACACACACACACACACACACACACACACACACACACACACACAGGGTGTCCCAAAACTCTCGCATTTGGAGTACACTACGTGATTTTTTATGTTAAAAGAAACAACTTTTTCCTTTAGCAAAATTGCGGGTGACGAATAGTTTTTACAGTAGAATAGATTAAAAGTGACGAATGAGCGCGCGTATGTGCATATTGGTCAGGACTGGCGCGCGTTTTTCAGATCGGCGCAGTCTGATACTAATCTTTGACAACTTCATGTACTATATTGTTTAAAATATGATAAAATTTAACAAAATAAGTATTATTTTCATCCTTTAATGATTTAATAAAAAAATTGTCTGATTTCGTAGCATTATCTCGAAATAAAAATAAATGTAAATACACTATGTATAAACTGAGTATTCTATTAATTTAATTACTGCACAATTGCATATAACAAAAAAATATACTGAATTTAACGAATTATTTAGACACTATTATAAAAAAATCAATTTTTTGACTTTTTGTGATTATGTGTACTCACGTAATTAATAAGTATTCATTAAATTCATAAGTATTCATTAGTATTCAGTATTCATTAGTATTCATTTTTTTTATTGTTATATGCAATTGCGCATACGACAATAAAAAAATAATTAAAATAATAGAATGCTCAGTTCATACACCATATAATTTACATTTATTTTTATTTCCAGATAATGCTACGAAATCAGAGAATTTTTTTATTGAATTGTTAAGGGTGAATACAAATACTTATTTTGTTATACTTATTTTGTACTTGTATTATATTTTAAACAATACAATACGTGAAGTCATCAAAGATTAAGTCTTAGGCCTGAAGAAATGCGCGCCGACCCTGACCGCTACACACATACGCGCGCTCATTCGTCACTTTTAATTTGATTTACTGTAAAAACTACTCGTCGCACGCAATTTTGCTAAAAAGGAAAAAATTGTTTCTTTTAGTATAAAAAAAAACACGTAGTGTATTCCAAATGCGAGAGTTTTGAAACACCCTGTGTATATATATATAAACTGAAAATATTGCCGTCTAATATTACATCATCCCAATTATAAATTTATATATTTATATATTATAAATTTATATATATATATATATATATATATAAAATATATTTAATTTAATCGTATGTATTATATTTCCTGTAATAATATAGAAAATATGAAAAACTGAATTGTGAAACAGAAATTAATATTTTATATCGCTCTCTTATTAAGATAACAAAATATCGTTCTATCTCTCATAATTTTCAATCAAAATTAAAATTAATTCAAGTCAATTTAAATTTCGCTATTTTATATGTATAATAATATAATACAGTTTTTTAAATTTGAAAGATAAACAGCATTGGTAAAGATTTAACTTAAAAAGTTTGATTAACAGAACAACCACCATCAAAATTTTTTAGAAACGTCTAACGGTACATAGCGAAACAAATCGTAGCCTGGTGTAGATACCTCAAAGCCATGACGATTACGGTTCCCGGTGGCTTCAAGAAACGAGAAAAGCAGGAAAAGAAGCAAGCTGTGGCTCGAGAAAATAAACATGCGTGACGGCCTTCGAGCTCGGCAATACCGGATCGAACGACAAAGGAAGAGTGGTCTCTCGTGGTTTTCGAATTATAACAGAAAAATTCGTACAGAAAAATACTACTCCGGGAGTCTGCGAGATGCACTTCTACGGTCCCTCGTCAGTGTGAAGAGATTACGAGGCAAAATCCGTCGGGCAAACAAGAATCGTTCGACCCGACGTGCGCTGGGTGATAGGCGAATTAATTCGTCGGACGAGGGCGTGTGAGATCGGACGCAGACTCGCCGTTGGAACAAAGTGCAGTCAATGTCGCCGCTGTTGTGGAAGCGTGACGCCTCGCAGTTGGGAGGAAGATCGGGGATAATCGAGAGGTGCAAGAAAGCGCGCGTTCAGCCGACGGAGGCGACGGAGGCGCGATCACGGGGGCCGAAACGCGACCCACAGTCGCCGCTCTCTGGGAAGTCTCTCGGCGAACTGCTTTCTCCGATTTGAGAAATGACAGCCACGACGCGATCAGCCACCAGACAAAAACCGACTATGCCCGCTTAATACCGCTAGCGCAGAAATGACGTTCCCAGAACGACGCCGTCGTGACTCAGACGTGAGGCGTAGGTGGATCCAGTGCTCCACTGAGCAGGAAAAAGCGAGAGGGAACGGATGAAATCTTAACCGGGATCTCTCTCTCTCTCTCTCTCTCTCTCTCTCTCTCTCTCTCTCTCTCTCTCTCCGGGTCTCCGGCGCGCAACTTGATTGCGCCGAAAGAGCTAAAAAAGGTCGCCACGCTGCAATAAGCTGACATATTGTTCCGCTGAAAAATAAGTAAGCTCTCGCGGCGCTCAGTGTTTTATTAAAAAACTTCCGTTGCTGAAACCCTTTGAATTTCCGTATCTAAACAAATTGACAGTTTATTGCCTGAATATTTGTACGCTAAAAACGCGCTATTCGTAAAAAAAAAGAAAAAAAAACATTGACGCACACAAGAGAGACATATTAAAATAAAATATGTGTACGCGCGAGGAAAGAAATTAAAAAATTACTTTTTACTCGCGACGTCTAAAAAAAAAAAAATAACAACGCTGGGAAACAATCTTATAATATGTGACGTATCTCTTATAAAGCGATATCGCAAATATGCGTGAAATAATAAAGATTTATCTGAGGAAATGAAAAATGCAGAGAGGAAGTGTTTTTGCAATGAAAACGTTCCCCGTTTCTCTCAAAGCGATAATATCTCAGCGCTACCGTGCGCTTAATGATTTTTCCCTCATCGTCCGTTCCTGCTACTCGCGACGCGAATTCCGCAGCGTTTTACACGCCGAGAGCCACGAGCAAACCAGTAAAGAAGGCATCCTACGAACGGTGTAAAAACGCGTGACGTACCTGAGATCTATCTATGCCGCAGGGGACCACCCGCACGCAACCTGCGTCACCTTCTTTTCTTTGCCTCCCACCTTCTCCTCCCTTTTTTCCACCACTTCGTCCACGACCAAGCGAGCGTTTCCTCACCTCCCGGTCTCGGCTCACTGCTCCCTTTGCGGCCCCGCGGATCAAAGCCGCACGGATTTATGAGTCGACCGGACTTTACAAATGGACATATATCCCTGCTCCTTTCCAGAGCGTGCTTGTCTCTGGCGATTTGTTTTGATACTCCGTTCGACAAAAAATTGCCACGGGACAGTGAATGACGCTCTGCATAATTTCGTGTAAAATGCGACGTGTCTAGATGCTAACGACAAGTATAATCGAGGCTTTCTTCTTTCTCCAAAGCGACGAGTAAAGAGATAAAAGCTATAAATAAGATTCTTTGACACAGATAATCACGGAAATATTCATTAAGTTAACAAAGCATTTAATCTCGAGTTTAAACTATTCAACTAAATGTCAAATTAGGATATCATTAATTTTAAATTATATTTATATTAAAGAAAAATTTATTCGGTATTCTTCCTTCCTCAGTCGTAATATCTCAGTTATACTGCTTATTCACATTTTCAGTTGTAATAAAAATATAGAGAGGAGGACGTTCTATACAATACATTCCTACGATAAATTATTTTTGAATACATTTCGCATTTCGTCTGTCGTTAGAAAATAAAGCGATGTAAGATCGCTTTTCGAATAATTCCGATCGTTACAATTTCGTGGAGTTTAATTTCACGCCAGGCCAACAAATGTCCATGGCACAGCTGTTTTTGACAAATCCAGTAATCATATTTCATCCTCCGATACTCTCGGGGGGCGGCCATCTACTGTGAGTATTCAACGTTTCCGAACGACAGAGATATATTTTTGCGCGGCAAATTTCAGCGACGATTTTTTTTTTTTTCAGCGCGAACGTAGGTTTTTTTTTTACGCTTGAATCATCATTCCTTCTTTTTCTCCCTTTTGCCGCGTTCCTTCCACCACACACCATCACACGCGACAATGCGAATGGAACGAGAATAGCGGCGGACCCGCGTTAACCTCGTTAGTATTCCCGATAGTAGGAGGAAGTTCCGCGAGGAGGATGCCATCCAAAACCTCATCGTCCTTTGTTAAGATTTAAGCAAGTAGCTAGCGACGGCGTGATAAATTTTGATTACGTGGCCGAGACTTCCGAAAGGGTTGAGAGAGCGCGCGCGTGCGCGCAGGCCCCCTGCCCTCGTACCCAGGTGGCTCGGAATAATTAGGATCGAAAGAGGAAAATATCTAAGCCTGTCACGTATACCGACAAAGGAGTCACTGTGCTATTCACAACGAGGGTGGTCCGAAGAGGAAAGAAGTTCAGTTGGTAAGAATCAAAAGGGCATTAAAAGTCTACAAAAGTCCGAAAGCTATCTTCTTCAGAAAACACGTCTCCGTTTGTTTACAATTACAAAGCAAATTAAAAGTGTAAGTGTCTTTTTGCTGGAAAATCGCATCGATTTAAACCACATAATTCACGGGATTCACATATGTATGTGCACACGCACGACGAATACTACCCCGTTACAAGTAGAACAGGAACTTCCGCTCTTACGATTCCCGGAACGAACGACATAAAGAATGAGCGTTACTTACGCTCGCTCAGTTCGAGTGCACCGCGACAAGGCATCTTCGTATATTATTGCAGATCGTGTACCGTAGATAAACGGAAATATAGCGGGAGAAAATTTGCTGAAGAAATTGCGCGCATCAAAAATTGCACGATTTCTGTATAAAATAAAGAAACCTTGTATAATGTTATAAGGAAAAAACTTATTTGTGTAAAACAACGTGATAAAACTCGAAATTGTTCTTTGAAAATTGGATAAGTGGCGGAAGGCCGAATTGAGACATGAAATTATTGTCGAGTAATCTTTCGATATATCTATGTTTTGTACAAAAAGTTACGAAGTCGCAGATTTTATAATTCTTTTGAATGATATGATTTGATAACTTATAAAAATGACACAAATGCGTTATAAATATCTGAATTATTATTAAATAATTTATAATAATAATTAATCTTTAATTCCGCTAAATAAAAAAAAATAATTTAATTTCAATGACAATGCAGCAGCTTTGATAATACCGCGTAATTGACCACGCGAAGAACTTTTCTGCATCGTGTTCCCTTCTTCGCAGCCATCGAAACATTTTTCTTAACTTTTTTTGTCGCGAGACCAAGGAAAAATATTATGATATTCTGTTTCTAGTAGATCATTCTTGTTCAAGTAACAATGGTATCTTTCTTTGATGAGTAACTTAAATTACGAATATGAAGGATCACAGAAGCGCAGTTCCGCCGTTGAAAACACAAGACTACCGTGTCGAAGAAAAAACCCCTCGCGGGGCACGTCAAAGTCCACGGCGCGGCGCAAAGAAAATTAATTAACACTCTTTGAATCCCCGAACGTGTTCGCTTTCAGAACAGAACTCACTCTTTACTCTCTGTCGCCGAGACGGCACCTGCAGCGATTGAGAGAGGAAGAGAGAGAGAGAGAGAGAAAGAGAGAGAGAGAGAGAGAGAGGGGAGAGAGAGAGAGAGAGAGACTGGTACATTTGTCTGCATCTATATTAGAGGCGCGAGTGGTGATTTAAAGCGGAAGGAATCGGACGATGAGTCGGGAGAATATTCGTCTACTCGTTCGAGGTTCAATCGATGCGACGAGTTCGTTTATCGGGAGAAGACGGTCTCGCTTTAATCGCTCGCGCAAAACGCTGCAGCAAACGGCGAGGATGGGATTCTCCGGCGTTTCTCCAGCGAGAGATCGATCGATCGCTCTTTGGGTCGCCGAACTTTCGTTTTCTATCGAGCGTCGCCTCCTATCGAGCGTTCTTCCGCGCCGTTGAGAGCCGAATGCTCGACGCAGCCTGAAGGCGGGGGGGGGGGGTGGGAGGGGGAGAAAGAGGAGGGATAATGCCCGAGGGTCGTTGGTACTAGAAGGAAAGACGGTGATCACTAGCCATTTTCTCTCCGCCTCGACAAGCTATTCCGCTCTCAGCGCGGCAACTATAACAGCGATCTTCACTATGCTTTCATATTTCTTTTTTTTTTTTTTCGTTCTTCTTTTCATTATACTAAACCGATCGCGCGGTGGTCCCCGGAGCGTCCTGTGCATACCCCGGAAAAAAAAACCAACGACGAACACAATGCGCACTTTGCATGCTCGCGCGGAACATTATTGTTTTCGATGTAAATCGCTCAAAGGATAAATCCATGCAGATTGAAAGAAACATTTGTGAAAAATTAGAAAAGTTCGAAAGGTCTCGCTTAACGGAAGTGTACCGCCCCCCGCGTTATTGTCCGGCGCGGATATCTCGGATATTAAAGATTCCACGAAGAGAGAAATTACAGATCGAGAGCGGCCGATCGAAGATGGCGGACGCGCGGAATGCAAAGTACATCTTACGCCCGATGCACGCGCCCGATGGCGGGTACCAAAGCGGGTACGAAAGAATGGTAAAGGGGGGCGACCGGTGGGAGGGCAGTAGACTCGGCCCGGTTCGCCTCGGGGCACGGACGCCATATTTTATTACTTAAACGGCATGCCGGGCAGGCTGTTTGTTGGTTAAACAAGGAATTAATGCCACGGTAATCTGTCATTACGGATACTCGTGCACGAGGACTCGCCTCGTTGTATGATGCGGCTCTCGAATGCGCTTGCTCGTCTCGCTTTTCGCTTTATCCCGTACTCTTTCAACGCTCTCCTCAGGGACGGATCTACACAAAAGCTAATGAAACTTATGTCTCGAGGATACTACTGTCGAGGACACTCCTTGTAGGATAGTTCTTCTCGGAAATACCTGTCGATAGTTTAACGTCGCGCAATATAGAAAAGTGTAGAAAAGTAAGAGGCACGTCTTCTTCAATCCTTTGTATGATTCTATTGGGAAATCTTAAATAATCAGTTGCAAAAAGCAAGCCCTTACTTAAAGACAGACACTATTCTCGACTTTCATTCACCCTCGTTTTGGGTTACTGGAGATTAGAGAAGGTCGTTCCAAGAAAAAAATCTGTTTTTCCAATATTCATTTAATGTCAATTTTATAACAACGAGATCGATATTATTAACAATAAAATGATTAAAATTAGTATAATAAGCGATAATTATTTAATTTTTAAAATTTCCGTAGAATGTATATTTCAAGACAAGACATTGGCAAGTATCTTCGAGACTATCAACGGAAGGTTTCTCTTACTTTAGGACAACTTTGTCAAACGCAATTCCGCAGCTGCCCTCCGTGCGATTTTCGATTGGTTCGTTGAAAAAAATGACGAGCGAACGAGACGGGACATCGTTCGGGTCCGAGGTACCGAGCGTATGTCACCTACGTGAAAATACGCGCGCGAGGCGTGTCATTCGACCGTGCGACCGACGCCATCGGCAATCCATCATCGAGAACGTCAGGGATGAATAATGGTCGAATCAATGTCGCGGGGCCGAAACCCCGCGCGAAGAATCCCCCGGCGCCTCGCCGGGGATCACTCGCCGCGAACACCCAGGAGCAGCCACGAAATTTACGGGTCGCACGTGAGCGCGTAAGTGCACCGCGAGACGCGAGGGCGCAAATTTATGGCAGCGATCGGAGCGACGATCCGTCAGAGAGCAATCGCTCAGAGCGACAAGATCGTTGCGATCGTCGAGGAACGCGACGAAAGCAACTCCCCCCTCCCCCCCCCCCCCTCCCTTCCTCCCGTCGTTTCCTCGCCGCGCGTTACAGCCGCACGCGGCGGGGCAGTCACGGCGGCGGTGAAAAGCTTTTATGTTAAAAACCACCGCGCGTCGCGAAGTACTTGTTAAAAATGCAGCAGTCTGACGCGCGACGCGGAAGATACCTGGGAGAGATGCACTTTGGACAACGACAGTTCTTCGCACACCGCCACGAAGGCGGTGAAACTCGACGCGACTTTAAAACAAGCGTACGAACGATCGATTAATATTTATGTATTCATCTCCGTTGTGTGATTCCTCGCACCTCTAACTGGTCCGCGTGTCGAGAAACTAAAACACGAGGCGCGAAGCGTTGTGCGGCTTTTAAAGAACCTTTTAACGGGTTGAAACAGCGAAAGGAAGCGCCCTGTCTGTCACAGGTTGTCGGTCGATGATGCGCGCCGCACCCAAGTCGATCCGCAGCGGAATCGGCGCAGTTCATTTAATAGCCCTTAGGCGCAGGCATGGAATAAAAAGTCGATCCGCGCGCCAGAAAGGAAAATAATAATTTGATCTTGGGTGCGCCTCGTTACGCGTTAACGTGCCACGGTTCGTCCGAAACCGTCCGCATCCGGTCTTGGCCTGGTCACGCCTCATAGCACGATTTTTGTCTTTCCGACGCGACGTGGCGCGAAGCGATGACGGAGGACGTCTCGTTCTGAATTTATGGGATAAAATGGGACGTTCTCTTGGACGAGAGACGTCTTTCCTCGGGTTATCGTCGATATCTCGATAACATCGAGGCGGGGTCTTGGGCCTCCTCTTCGTCGGCCCGGGCTAATTGCGGCGGACATCGGCGGACTCGAATACACGAAAAAATAACGCGTCTCACGGCCGCTCCGAACTGTCGTCGCTTTCCTAAGCAGGAGGCAACGAGGGAGATGAGTAGGTATAACGAGGAAGGTGGCGGGATCGGATCGCAGGACCAGACAATTTAATTGTTCGAACTTAAATGGAGAGCAGCTGCCTTTCACCGCCTAACAAGGCGGTAATAACCCGCTTCTAAGGTCTTCTTCTCTTCCTCGCGAACCCTCTTTCTCGTTCCCTCTTCTTCCTCTTAGAGCAACATCTTTCTTTCTCTCTCTCTCTCTCTCTCCCCCCCCCCTCGGTCGTTCCTCGCGTTCCGTCCACCGCTCTCCGTGGCTGCGCTCGAGCTACTAAGCACTACCCATGACGCCCATGACCCTGAGAGATGGCGTGCTGAATTTATAAGCGAAGGGCCTAGCCGTGAAACAGCAGGTGCTTCCGTTGCGTCTGACGCGGCCCGAAAAATAAAAGCGATTCCGGCTATACGCTCCTCTCTTCCTAATTCCGTCTTAATCGGGCGAGATCCCTTATTTCAAGCCTCCCGCGTAGATGGGCGGAGTTATTCTTAATATCGCGCGGTCGCCCGATTGCGACCAGACTTCGGCGCGCGCCGCCTGGAACCCTCTGCTTATCGACTTTTAAAGAAACGTCTTGGGAACGCTCCGCAAAACACGCCACCGTAGATGCGTGATATCACCTCACGAGTAATTTCGTCGGATTAGATTTCAAGCTCGCAGCAATTAGGCACGTGCGAATGGTAATGAAGCGATATGTTACGCGCGACGACCGCCGGATGATAGTACCTGGCAGAGGTTAACAGGGTAGCTTGAAATAGATGTTATTTGCAATGAATGGGAGAACCGCGATGAAAGTGAGGAGGACCAAGAGATGATTGAAGAGAAACGTCAGAGTAGCCGCTTCCGTGTAATGGGATACATAAAGTATGATCTGATAAAGATCTCATAAAGTCATCATCTGAAGTAACACATATTTAAAAAAAAATACCTCAGATGATTATACGGAAAGCAATATACAACCAATTCTATAATATAATCATGAGGAGATTGAATATTGACGCGTCAATTCTAAGTTTTTCGCGTTTCTAAATAATTCATTTGGTAAAAGAGTCCATTTTAATTGCAAAATTTTTAATTTAATTCATTTTGTTATGTTATATAAAATAAATATATATGTCTGTATCTAATTACAAGGAGAACAGGAGGATAAGGTGGAAAATTAATAAGTCGCTCATCGATTCACTTTCACTTACATCAGCTTACACCATTAATTCACCCCGGTCGTCAGGAAGTAGTTATTCTTGTGCTTGCACGCCATAGACTTTCTCTGGAACGCGCATTTCAACTTTAACCTACCGTTACCGTATGCAACAAATGCATCCATCTATCAACTAGTGCACTTAGCAAGAACATCACGGGTTTATATCATGAAATCTGAGCGTCGATATAAGATTAGTTGTAGACATTGATGAAAGATACCACGCGGTGGTTGAGAAGAGAGAGGCTCGGCGTGGTGAAATGAATTCTATTATCGAAGAGAATTCTTCTCCGCGCATTCACAATCAGCTGATGTGAAGTAATACCGGTACATTGGAGTACATTGTATATGAGTATACATATTCTAAATTAAACAATCGATATTGTTGCTGCTTGCTATACTGTCGCTAGAAAGATTAATGAATCAACTTTTATCAAGCGATATGATAACGAAGTTGATAATTAAAAATTCCTAAAAATCGAAAAGACTGAAAATTAATATTCGGTAAACCAAACGAGAACCTATCTGAACTTAAGTTAACTTAAACATTTAAGAACTTAAATACGCACTCGGAAAATTGAGTGTAGTATAAGATGAAACATAATTATTTAATGATAGATACTATTAATTTATATCATATAAAAAAAATTATTAATTGTCCCGACTTAATTGTTAGATCTATGATATAACAAATTAAATTGTAAATTTAATTTACAATTTACAATTTAATTTGTTAGATCTGTAAAGTTGATAAATATATATTCTCTATACATTAATTTATATTTATAAAAAATGAACAGGAAACATTTCTCAATATAACTGATTTTCAGTTATATATCAAATAGGAGTATTTCAAAAATATAAAGAGACATTAAAAATTGTCATCGATCATAGAAACGAAAGGATGGAATGGAAAGGAAAATATTTGAGGAATAAAAGCGTTACAACTTTTCATATAATGTTTCTAGATTGAAATACCATTTATATCAAATATTGCGTAATTAAGAATTTTCTCTATACATATAATAAACTTATTTACCGATCTTAATTTATCGCGATGAGACCAAACTCGTGATACTCGTATATTTTTCTTTTCTCATCGTATTTCTGAGGTTAACAAGCTACAAGGTAGTCTCACGCAGAAGCGACCCGCTCTAGAGGGGCTGCTGTATATAATAATAGCGGGGTCCCGGGATCGTTTCCACAGGCAACATTAATACTACTTATCTTGCGCGCGGTACACCACGTGGTAATTATCGTCCAATCTCCGTAGGACCACCGGGATTCTAGAATATAGTTCTTCCGAGTTCTTCTCTCGCTACTTAAAAAATGCGTGCACGCGCTTTTGACTTTTGAATGCCCCAATCGAGATGATGCGCGGTTGTTTCATTCCCGTCCCTTCTATTACCCCGCGCGATAGCCCTCTCCCTCCCCCTCTCCTCCCCCACCCCCTCCTCCCCAACCAACGTTTTCCACTCGCGACGCGAGGTACCATCTCGAAATTTAAATTTAATTTAACGCACTCGCGTCTCTCGCGCGGCACGGCTAACAAGCTACTGACAGCCGATTATAATAATTATCGCGGGAGGGAAAGCGCTTCTCTCTCTCTCTCTTTCTCTCGAGACAGCGCGACGAGACGCGGACTCGTAAACACGGCGGCGATCAGTGGGCGCCGCCTTGGAAAGAGAGCTGTAAAGCGCCCGGGAGATTAACCCGTCAACGTTCTCCATTATTCCCCGGCGTCGCTTGTAATTTACACGCGGTTTTGCATGAGAACAGGGATTCGTTCGGAGGGTTCGTGAAAAAATAATTATTAAATCCCAACCGATAGATAATTAATATTTATTAACATTTAAGACATCGCGGCCTTTTGAGATAGCTATTGGTGATTCGCGATGGCTTTTTACATCGCCGCCCCTAATATTTCATGAAGGATCGGAGAGACGGGGACCCGACGGCTAGAAGCTCCTCCTCTCTTCCTTTGCATTAGTTCGTTAACGCCGAACGACGTGTCCTTCATGCGTCCTGTAGAACGAAAATTAATAGCGTCCGGGAGTATGAGAATTCGAGGAAAGACCTTGAGACTTTTTCACGAAACAATACTTGCAGCGAATAAATCTCCTCTACAAATCAATTTCAACGTTTTTTCAAACTCCGGGAGGTTGTCATCTGGAGGCAGGTACAGGACAAAAAAATTAGTCGTTGTCAGGATTCTTCTCAGACCCTCGTCAATGATTCTTTCCGTCAACAAGGCTCGAAAGTCAAATTCTTGAAGTAATAATGTGAACAATGAAATTTACTCTGTCAACTCTGTGAATCGACAGGATACTTATTGCTTACTTAGGTCTCAAGCCGAGGAATGCATGTCTTCTCGGCTCCATTTCCTGAAACCGAAGTCGAAAGAAGTTATGGACGAATCGTATATTTGAACTTTACAAGCGTTACACAGTAACTTAACTAGGAACACAGTGCCTTAACTAGGAATAGAAGTCCCATAAAGATCCATAATGGACGACCTTAAAATCATTTAACCGCCGACGACATCAAGTAACGCCTCTAAAAATGGCGAACGGATATGCCAATCATAATATAATAAAATAATATTAAGTGGTTGTCGAACACCTGAGAGTCGAGTATGCGTCGTATGCATGGCATTATTCTGCAATAGCCGTAAAGATAATACTTCTTGACACATAGAAGGTCTCTCTTTCTCTTTCCAAGGATAATGTCTCCAGGAAAATTAATCAAGGTTGCCACACACTTTTCGAGACGTAAATAATTTATCTTTCCGCTTTGGAGTACAAATGATAATTCTTTTAGGTATCGTATGTCAAAAATATATTTTTACTCATAATCGTCGTGACGGCGGCAAAACATCAAACATTTAACGCCTTAGAGAACGATATCGCAAGACCCGAAACGTAGTACAAGATTAGATTACTCGGTTAAGGCAGTCATGGAAAGTCTCACTGATGGCAACCACTTCAGGGTGTGAAGTGGTACATCTTGCAAGGTGCAGAGATGCTTGGAGGGTGACGATCGTCGGCAGATGTCAGTGGCGCTTTCAAATCGACGTGTGCTCGAGCGTTATTTCGAACTTGTTAACGCGACAGATGATGACAGAGCAGAGAATGCGGCATGAGCTCTCGGAAACTCGAAAAGTTTCGGAGTCTTTGATGAAAAGTCTACGCGAGAAACATAGGCAGCTTCAACACAAAATACAAAATACTAAAAAATATGCAAAAGCGAGATGTAAACTGTTATTCAATTTTTTAAAGATATACACTGTTGAGAAATAGTACGTGTACATTAATATATATTAGACATATATATTAACCATAATTACGCTAATTAGCAAAACACCTGGGATCTTTCTAAATATATATTCTAGCATAGCGTGTCTATAAATTTCTTTATAAATTATACGACTCACGGGTGGTAGTTTTCTCTCCTTTACGGCGTAACAAGTGTTCATTATAGATCGGAAGCATGCACACACTTCGTCCGTAAGGGAAGGAGCAATAAAAAAAGGTTACACGTTCCCTATATACGGTACCGCTCGGCCGGCGACAGCGGTAGCGCGCAATGGTCCATATACGGCAACATCCGGCCGTAAAGGGTTAAAATTATTCCGTATCAGAAAAACCTTGACGTTGGGACTAACCTACGTTGGGTCGAACATGAACGTTTCTCCAGGTCTACATCGAAAATTTTCATCTCCATTCGAATCCGCCGTGTATGTACGCGACACACGAAACGTGAATCCAAATCAACATTTTTCACATTCTTGAAAAACTATCTCCGTTCAGCGTGCATCCGACGTTAGACCGGTCCGATCGATCGATCGTGAGCATGCCGAAAATATGAAGACGGCGAGAGTATCTCGGATCCCGCGAGCGGCCAGGTAGGCGGCTTGCGGAGCACCGATTCCGACGAAGAAGGAAACGATAAGCATAGCCTGTCCCCCCTCCATCCCCTCCAGCCCGGGCGCATCAGCATCTCTCCTCTCCGCCGGGTCTTCGAGCTGGTCTCAAGTGGGCCAATGTGAACGCGGCTTTGTGATGGCATAACGAGCGTGGAGAGCCTCTCCCATGCCCCGTGTAATCTGGTCTTCAGGTAATTGTATGTTATACGTCCGGGCAAGGGGCTAGTACGCGAGCGAGAGAGCGAGCGGAGAAGCGCGAGTGCGCGAGAGGAAGAAGGGACGAAAGGGGAGAGTTTGCGAAAAATCGCGGCTCATTCGGGTACAGGCAGAAGTCTCTCGTGATGGTCGTGGTGGAAGAAAACGAGCAAGAGGAAGACGAGGACGGCGGCGCGGAGAAGAGGCGAGGGAAAGGGAGCAGAAGAGAGGTGAGAGAAGAGGAGCCGTGTAGCGAAAGGGGAAGGTGGAAGGACGGCGAGAGGATGAGGACGAAAGAGATGCGCAGGCTGATGTTGGTAGAAGGAGGAAGAGGAGGAGAGTGTGTGAGAATGCTATCAGCGGACTCCTCTCGACCTGAGGACCACACGGCGAGACCACCGTGCGTGCCTTCGGCCCTCTTTGCCAATATATCCGCGATCAAACATTGGCCCGAGTGAGTAAATGCGTGAGTTCGTAATCCGATCGTACTACTTTTCTTCAGCGCGGACGCGCCTGTCTCTTTCTCCTCTTGTTCTTGGGCCACGCGAATCTGCACCGCGTTCGCTCGCTCGTTTCCCCGCGTTTGTTCGCGCCCGCGACTGGATTTCCATCGGATCGGACGAGACAACGGCCCGTCGTCACTCATCAGTCACTCGCCGGGAATTGCTGTAATCGATCCACTGGACAATCGCATAGTTGCGATTATCCGCGATCATCTTCCATCGGCCATATAATTATCAATCCAGGATCCCTTACGTAATTACAGTAAGAACTTGTTCTCGACTTCGACTTCGTCGTTCTCGTCGACGATGTCTGATGGCTGGAAGATGTTTTATTTTAATAGGGATTCGATACTAACTACATAATATTTTTGTATCAATAATACATAATAATTTTGTCATCAGTATTTTGTAATATTCGTATCGTCATAGTAACTGAAGAGAAAAATTTTTACAATATTACTGTGTATGTATCAATACATGTATAGAATTATACAATTATACTCTTACTATATATTTTTCAAATATTTGACTATATATAAAATTATAATATTTTCATTTGCAAGTAGATAAAATATGTAAAATGTATTATATCTTTATCATTTTATTTCATTCTCAGCCGTTCAAAATCTATTAATCTTTTCTTATACAACACAATAAAATTATTATGTATACAAAATGTTAACATTCATCAATATTTTTAAGATGTCAATTTAATATCAGGTGGAATAAAAGTGTTTAGCGTAAAAAAAATACTTTATATTCCCACGCTGAAATTTTCTAAACCTTGAGAAAGTCGTTATAGAAAGAACAAATTGCTATTCTTTCCATTGACTGTCCATAAATTGCATTATCCCGCAGCCATTGGTATACTCTGGGGTGGTAACGTTCGTCAAGTCCTTGCAGACGCCTGCAACCGCTCCAAGCGCAAATTGGAGTGGTTAAGCAGATACGCGTGCGTGACGTCGTGTACGCGCAATCATCGAGCCAATCGCCAAAATATCGGGCCGGGCATTCTTCTTAAAACATTGTAGCACGCTAGTGTTATTACGCAGGCGAGCGCTTCTTTTTTCAGGTAGCATAATCGTTGATTGACAATCGTTGTCGAATTATCGTGACCGTTTACCGGAGGTGGGGTGGAATTCGGGAGGGTAGAATTTAGACGACGATGATGGGGAGGCTCGAGGCGCAGGAAGGCTAAAATCGAAATTTAACGGATCGTTGCTGTATGTATTGAGCAACGAGTGGTCAAAGAGGAGGGCACCCGTCGCTTGAAACACGATGTGAGAGAGAGAGAGAGAGAGAGGGAGAGAGAGAGAGGGAGAGAAATGCGTCTTTGCTAAAGCAGACGCTCGGTCCTTCGTGTAATTGAAGTCCGTGATAAGGAGACATAATTTGCCATTCGTAATTGTCATGTAATTATTTCTCGCAATTAAGATGAGATATGTTCGCGGACGACGCGGAGATCTCTCTCTCTCTCTCTCTCTCTCTCTCTCTCTCTCTCTCTCTCTATCTATCTATCTATCTATCTATCTATCTATTTATCTATATCTCGAGTCGCGTTATTATGCGCGAAATTAAATATCAGAGTGGACACATATTACATGAGCATTGTCGATTATGCCACTCGTCTTCTGGATCTTTCAGCGGTATGCACGATACCTTAGGTCGCGTAAACGTAACGCGAAACAACCCGATATAATCTTTCAGAGGCAGGTTCTCGATTGAATTTCGCCTCGGGACCGCGCTAAAGGAATTATTACGTCATGCTCGCTCTGCTAATCAAAATTGCTGCATAGAGCTCTCTCTCTCTCTCTCTCTCTCTCTCTCTCTCTCTCTCTCACATTCTCTCTCGTAATCAACGTCGTATTGACGAGCGACGCACGATCGTTGCTCTCAGCAGGTGCATTAATACCAATTAGCGCGGGCGATACATTATTATCGGATCCCGCGAATTCACGCGCGATTCATAATATCTTCTTTCTTTCATTTCGGGCTGACAACTCAATTAGGCGAATTCGCGCGAATTCGAAACTGTGGAATGCGATCTCGCGAAAAGACCACGCTTCGCACAGTAAAGTTATTCACCCGCGGAATATCGGTGCAATTTATGTGTCCGCGGCGCGTTTCCTTTCCGTGTTACACAACAGAGCGAGGTGCACGGCGCGCGATAACAAAGGAACATTCCAGACCGATTCCCGACGGAGTACGCCGCGGATATGCATCGCCTGCTTTCCCCGATACCGAGAAAGCTATTAGTTATCATGAAGAGAAGTTGCTCCAAGTTCCGAGGCGGATCGGAGGAGAGCCGCCGGACGGCCGCGAATTAAGAGAAAATTCGCGGAAGACCGCGAGAAACGCTCCTCGTGACAGTGCGGCTAATAAAATCGTTTACTGTGCGGCGCGCTTCTCCTCATCCTTCTCCATCGATATAAAGCGTCGCTTAATAAATACACCGTTACGAGGAAACATAAAGGTCCCTATCTCGTCTTCTTCCTAGAGAGAGGGTCCCGACTCTAAGTCTCTTAACAACGTAATAGGTACGGCGCGACCGATCCTCGAGCCACGCGGATGCCTCCCCCTTATTTTCCCGGTGAGAACCGCTCGTCCAATTACTGATTAACGATCTCACCTCCGTAGAAATAATTATAAAACTTCCGAGAATGTGCCAGTTAACCCCGGGGGCGCGAACGCGCGACAGACGCGGGACGCGAGAGAGTCGGAGGGGGTGACCTTAGACCTGGCCAAGGTAACCGCCGCCGTTGGTTTCGATCGGCAGCCCATAAAGCGATAAATCCATTGCCACGTAGAGAACCAGGCAGCGAGCAACGATGGCCCCGTTGCTTCGATGCCCGTGCTGCATTAGCAGCAACGGCGTGGCTCACCTGGCGCTTAATGACGTGACGAGAGAGAGACGAGCCGCGTGGAACACGGAGAGAAACGTGTCCTCGGTTAACCGAGTGCGATCGAACGGGGCACCTCCCGCTCTCTCTCTCCCCTCCCCCCACCCCTCTCCGCCCCCTGATTTCCAGGATGCTGCATTTCGCGACACGCTCGAACGGTTCGGACTGCTAAATCACCGCGCGAAACGCGTCCTGTCATACCTCGCGGTCGCCATTCATCGTCGTGATCGGGAAGCCGCTTGACTCGTGCAAACCTCGGATCGCAATTATACCCCTTGTCTTTCGCGACCCGTTGCTTCTCTGATTATTCCACGAACGCCGTAGTGAGATACATTACACAGATTCCTTATTAGCGAATTCTCTATAATGGATCTAAAGACGATTATATTTATTTCATGGAACGCTATCTATAATTTAAGTAATTCCTAGATTATAGGCTTTATTAAAAAGCAAGTACATTTTTCTTAAATTAAATACTTAATATGGTCGTCGTGTCTCTATATATATATATATATATATATATATATATATATATATATGTGTGTGTGTGTGTGTGTGTGTGTGTGTGTGTGTGTGTGTATATTTTTGGTTTTCGACTTGCAATTTAAAAATACTTTCTCAATATCTTTGACAAGGAAAAATCGACCTGATATTATTCATTCATATCTTTATGATTTAATTCGCCGAGACGTTTAATTCTTATCGCTGCTATTTTTAAACATCTTTGAATTTTTAACGTAAAAGAGAAAGATTCTTTTTAGTTTGGCTTTTGGTCTTATAATATATAAAGAAAATGCGATAGATCTTTCTGATACAAACAACGTATTCCTCAGCGTTTCTTTTGACTCGCGACATTATTAAGTAGCTCATTAATTATACCGTTTACGAGATAACGACGGTTAATTCGACGCCCCGGGGGGATAAGTCATCTTCCCGAAGTCGCGTTAAAAAGGCAAATATGGCTTGTCGTAGGACTTACATTCACGTCATGCCTGCTTAATCTATATCTTTTACGGTGATTTCGAGTAATCGAAATCTCTTACGCGGAAATTCTCACGTGCTCCGCGTTGCGTCATACGCCTCGAACAAACTAATTAACCGCTGCGTACGATATGCCGTGCATGCAACCGCATCGTACCGATCTCGGTGCCGTCATTTTTCGGATTTGCCGACAATCCTGCGCAGATAGTCTCACGCAGATAGCGCGAGTTCCACGCCAGGTGCCCGGGGTGATCATCGAGGGCCCCCGGCGCGGGTTCCGAGCGCGGTGAAACGAGCCACCGCGGCGGAATTGAACCTGGCAGGGGGGCACGCCTAAGTTGTGGGTGATGGGACGCGGCGAGGGAAGGGCGGAGGGGTGATGGTGAGGGTTGAAACCGAGGAGGAAGACAACGACCACGGCGTATAGTCCGGTATCCCTTTGTTCGACACGTGGCAAGATAAATTCAGCTAATAAATGACCGGAGGCTATTTACCGTTGGTGGTAGCGCCTCGTTATCCGGCTTGGACCTCGCGTATACACACACACACACACACACACACACACACACACACACACACACACACACACATATATATGTGTGTATATAGATATATAGGTGCATGTTTACATGTACACAAGGACGATGTGTTTTGCAGCATTTTGAGCATGGCTCAGTATCGGTAAGAGGCCGATAAATCTTGGCGCGCTCGACTCCTCCAGGAGTACACCGAGGAATCATCCCGCTCTTCTCTCCGATGCCGCGATGCTGTGTGTGTCCTCTCCGCTCCGCTACGAACACTACGATTCCCCGCCCTCCCCTCACCCCCCCCCTCTTCTCTCTTTCTCGACGTGGAGCTCGTGGTAGCTACCACGGAGGAAGGAACGCTGGAGCGAGAGGAAGCGCGAGAAAATGAGAGGAAGCGAGAGAGTAAGGCGACAGGGTCCATCCAAGTGTGAGAGCGCTGTAAATGCACGCGCTCGTGCACTACGATGACCGTACATAAGCGGGTACAGTTATGTCCCGTACTTATATGAGAGAGGGCGGGCGGGTCCTCGTCGTGAGGACTCGACCGCTATCGCGAAATCAGCGTCCGTCTTAATTATCGCCCTCAGCCTCGTTGCCCTCGCCGTCCCGCCCGCATAGATTCCCGCTCGCCTCCTCACGTACAAAGCTTTTTACCCGTTAGCGATATCCTAAATGTTATTACCTCGAGGGAAAACTATACATAGATACTCTCTCGCACTCGAGCAGGAATAAACCGTGCAATTTATAAAGTTTTGTAAAATTGTTAAAAATTGTAAAAATTGTTAAAGAAGACTACGATGTTGCACGTTACACGTTGTATGATAAGACGTCTCATCATACACAATGAGATCCTCGATCTTAATTTTAATAATTCCGAAATGTATTTTTGGGAATAGATTTTTTTTTTATCTGCATTTATATTAATTTTTACACGTGTTCTACGATAATCGTCGACGCGCAAGTGTTGCATCAACGATTATCGTAGAGAATGTAAAAATCAAGGAAAATAGTTCGTTTAACAATAGGAAGAGCCGTTCCCCTTTCTACCACTTTTCGCGAGCAAAGGGTGCGGATAGAATAATAGTCGTGAAAGAGCCGGCTATTAACGTGGCCCGCTCTTTTGCGGCGTGAGAATTTCAACGTCTGGACAATTCGACCGGCGCAACATAGTCCATGGTAGTTGCGAATGCGCGACGTCAGCCCGTTTCGAGCGGACCATTCCGTGACCTCAACCGCGATGAATCTCGTGCGCGGTTACGGGCTCTTCAACTGCGAACCTCTCCCGGGGCTTAAAAATCTTTCGAGGAAAGCCCTTAAATCGACGCCCGGACGGGTTGCGTTTAATAATTTACGCGTGGCTCGATCCACGCGGTGGAAAATAAGGACGTTCCATCGACTGGTAATTTTTTTCCCTCGTTAATTGAGGGAAGAAGCCCTTTTACTCGTAGATCACGATAAGCTCCGGGGCTCGCCAACCAAACAACGAGACGAATTGTATAGGAGTGCACAACGGTTACGCACAACGTTTCCTTACCTTACCGTAGGATACTTCCTGTCTGCTAACGATTTCCCTCCATCTCACACAGGTATGTTAACATGTACATTCTACACAATCGTGATGCAATGAAAATCACTTTGGGCAAAAGGTCTTCTAAGCTTCGCTCGATAACGCGATATACACATTGTATGGAGATTGAAAAGCCGAAATAAAATTGTGACGTCAAACACGTGGGAAGGAAGAACTATTTGGACTCGCACGTTACGCGAGCGAGCGGCGAAATATTTACATTCCGCGCAAAGTCGCGACGATAAAGTCGTCCGTCACAGAATTTAATCGCCAACTTTCCTTGACCTATTCAGTTCCGGTAATCATGCACTGACTCTTCATTAGCGCGCATTCAGTTTCAACTTATTATTTTAATTAGTATTTGTGCGAGACATGTGAAAATGTGCACGTCCCCGATGAGAGATATCCCCGCGGGAATTCGCATAAACTAAACGAGGCAAATTGTACCCGCGATGGAACTGTCCCTCCGGAAATTATTTTAACGTACGCTTTTAAATTTTACACCAGATGGCGGAATAGCGGCGTGCCCGCCAAAGTTTTCATCAGACAGTCCCTAATTCCCTGGACAAAGATATTTTGCAGTGTCAACTATCTTAATCCGCATGCTGATGATTTACGTGTCGGCGTCAGTCACTCGTTTTGAGTTGATATAAAAAATAAATTCCGAGCATCTTATTATATAATTCAGCCCCTCATTAATTACTTTTAAAAGAAACGAGAAAGAACAGTTGGATTTTGCTATTAATTAACGAGACGCGTGAATCACGCTCGGCGGGAATAATGGCCGAAGCTGAAATATAAAAGGGCAGATGTTGACGTCGAACAAACTTTGATTCTTTTGATCAATATAATCCACACGTACGCGTCAACGCATTCCTCTGTCGGATTAATAGCTCGGTTCGAGTTGCAACAGCGGTCCGCGTAATAACCAGTAACAAAAGCGGCGACATCGTTAAATGACCGTCGTTTGTAATAAACTCTCGCAGTTTGTCGGGCAACAAAGGATTATTATCAAGCGGAAGCGTTCCTGACCTATGGATTTTATCGGATACGGCAAATATAAAATCTGTTGAAAAAAATATAAATTTTCAATGCGCGAATTCCCACGCACTTTTTCATAAACATTTGAGGTTGCGCGCGCGCGCGCCTATGCACCATCGATACCGTATCTCCCTTAACGCGTTTCCGCGATTTTATTTTTGCTCGGATATTTCCGCATCACCTGTTTTTAATTCAGCGTAATAATCGATCGTACGTTCCATCGAGGTTATTGGATTCTCACCGATACCTACGTTAATGTAATCACATGCGGGTGACGTATCCATTAATCGCATTTTAAAATCCAGCGCGGGCGAAAGGAGAGAAACAGAGAGAAACAGAGAGAGAGAGAGAGAGAGAGAAAGGGAGAGAGTTCATTAGAATTTCAATTTTGCATTTACAGCTTTGACCGTTCCACTAGTATGCCGAGAAAGTAGAAAACCTACTATGGGCGAGTAGTAATCCGACTGTATAATCACCGTTGCGTTGCAGATTCACCGTTGCGTCAAATGCACTTACTTGGACGTCTGTAAAACGCGACGACCGGCTTCGGTATTTTAGTCGGTCATTCGGCGAGTTTTAATCCCTCGCAGAGAGCACACACATATACAGTGTACTGTGTGCCGGCTACCCGTAAAAAGAAAAATAGACGCTGTAATTCCGGAACTTTCCAGACTGTCGGAAATCGGAAGGTAGAGAGAAAGAAAGAGAGAGAGAGAGAGAGGGGGGGGAGTGATAAAGAGAGAAAGAGAGAGAAAGAGTGAGAGAGATGAGTTCGAGACAGTTTCGTAAAGCCGATACCCTGCAAGAGAGGAATTATGGTACGCGATTTGGAGTGGTCTCACGTAGACGCGCGTTCCGTCGAACCTTCACGATTAAATCTAAGCCCCCGCAACTTATTTGAGGCAAATAATTACTCTTCCGGCAACCGCAACCGCTACTACGTACAATGTACAAACTTTATTAAAGGAAGTATAATAAACTTTATATATGCTATAGTCATGTAATATCGCACATCATGTAATAATATGCAAAGCAACTAAAGTGCAAAGTAAATGCATAATCTAATATTTTTATCATATATATTCTATAAAAAGTTTGCTATCACAAATATTTCACTGTATTTCACTTTAATATCGCATTTATTTTTTAATCAAATATCCTGGTGTGTGTATGTATGTGTTTATATATGTGTTATAAAATGCCGTATTTTTGTATAAATTTTTCGTATTATTTTCTCCAACACCCAATAACGATATGTAAAATACCGGAAAGATCCATGTAAGTCTAAGCTATAAAACGTTAGTCGAAGCCATAAGATTCCTGTAACGTAAAGTTGGAGTTTTTTATGAGCATGAATTATACGCTCAGAATGTGTCATTTCAAACGGAAATCCCTCGTCGGTGTATGGAGGACCAAAAAAACTTACACGATATCGAATTACCGGATTTTCTCAGAATCGAAATGTTTCTGGATATTCTGTGCTGTGCTGTGCTCGGAATAGATTGCAAAAATGTCAGAAAGAATATTCAATCGCATTGTTAGCGCGGATCTAATTAATCAGATTTAGATTCGCATATTGATTTCCATAATACTACTCGAAGAAACAATAATAGGAGATATTGTAAATGCAGTAACGTGATGGAAACGAATTTTAGTCGCGCCGGCTGTGAAAAATGCAAATTCCATTTGGATTAAATGCTTTGAATAACTTAGCGAGCAATTGCTAAGTTTCTGTGCGATATGTCAGTGTACGTTAACGATCATAATATGCTAATGCGCGACGTGTAAAAGAGAAAACTATGTAACTGCACGAACTTAACATCATCTACGTATTATACAGTATATATTTTGCACAATATATATATATATATATATATATATATATATATATATATATATAGAGTATTTATTATATTATATGCTATACTGGTACAGTGCAAAATGTAAACGTAGAGTTAAAATTCCATATCGAAAGATCGTATCATGTTATTTGTGTATTTCCACTTCAATTAGTACTTTTATTGGTGCCTGCGGTATTAACGATAGCAAACACCAAAAATGATTTCTATGACTTTGCACTTTTATCATGAGCGAGATACGCGTGATTTTTCGTATTTATCTCACGCTTTATTCCATAAATTTATACCATTACATTCTTTTAAACGATTAATAATTAATAGAAAATTAACGTGATATTTCAGCGCATATATTTTTTTGCATCCATTTCTCAAAATGTTGTCGTGTTAGTAAAATTGCCTGCCTGATGAGTTGATCTGAAATGTTTATCTTAATAACGCTTAACGACACATCGGAGAAATATTATGCATGTCGTGTGCACATGCCGTTAATTTCATTCCGAGGGATTTACCGCGCAACCGGAAAAGCGCGATTTCGTAACGGCCGAATGAGCACTTACTTCTACCTGTTTTCCAATTTTCATCTGAGAACACCGGCAGGAGATCGGATCTCGTTGCCGTGTTGAAAGGGGGGATAGGAAGGGATAGAGAACATACAGGGAACGATACAGGACGTTTCACAATATTGTAGGCCCGCGGGCCCGTGGCGTGTATGGCGCGGGAGGGGAGGGGGAAGGGGAGAAGAGGGTGGCTTCAAACCCTTGTCACCACAAAACTCGACTGGAAATCGAATTCTCAGGGCATCGAATGACAATTTAGCCTCGGTTGAGCTAGGGAGACGAGAACGAATAGAGCTGATGCGACGGTGCGAGAGAGGAAGGACGGGAAAGGAAGAGAGGCGAAAATATAGTTTTCATTGAGAGAAAGAAGGAGAGAAGGAGAGAGAAACGGAGAGAATGGAGGCAGAATAGACGAAGATAGAAAAGACGTGGTAACAAGGAGAAAAAGAAGAAACCTGATGTCGTCCAGTGTTCCAGAGATGTTATCATCGCGGAGGAGGGTTATACCACCACAGGAACGTAAGCGATGAAAAGGTGCCCGGGACTAACCAGGCCCTAACAATCGTGTCGCGCATTCTTCTCGGAGCGGACGATCCGCTCGCTCCGATAGTTTCGACAGAGTTGCAATTTGCTCGATGCGGTTGGCTCGGCCTCTTCCTACCGACCGTAAAGGCTCCTCCACACCGGTGTGCCATGACAATGAGATCCTTATCGGACCCGGTATATTTCTTCTTCTCGCTCTCCTTCCGTTCTGAAGCAGCTGCCCCGAACCGCATTTATATACGGAGATGCACATCGTCGTCCGCGAATCCTCGCATGTACGTTTGAAGCCGTACAGAATCTCTCGAAATAACCTACCCTTTTGAAGCTTGGTAAAACTTTTTGCCGGAACGGAGCGGGCTTGGACGAAATCTCGTTGAAGAACGACGATGATATTTCTCGTCGTAGACGAAGGAAGATCGAGGCTCGCAATTGATGGGCGGTTCGCATTCATAATCTGAACGTAAAAAGACTTGTTTCACGATTAGATGAAGTGTCGCTCAGAAGTTTGACAATTTCGATTTAATGGAAACGCTGAAGGAACGTCGCGGGAAGGAGCGTCGTTATTAAGAGAATTTAATCATTTCACAGCTTTCGCGATGCGATCGACCTGTCCCGCTCGACGTTCGCCTTAAAGGCCTTCGCACACCGGTACCGCCGAACAACAATACCGAACCTTATCAGATCGGCGAGTTTCTTTCTCGGTTACCACCAGCTGCATCGCTTCTTCTTGCACGATCCTACCAGTCGCGGGACGATGTAACCAATCTCTCTCTCTCTCTCTCTCTCTCTCTCTCTCTCTCTCTCTCTCCCTTTCGCAAAGTTTTCCGGCAAATACCCAAAATGGAGAGAGTAGACCTCTACCTCTCGGAGACAGAGAAACTATTCCCCGATAAAAAGAATGGATCTTTAATAAATAATAGGTCGAGTCGTCACACTGAGACAGGAGCCCATTGTAAAACGTTTCTTTCGGTTCGCTTGAGCCGAAGGAACGAGAAGTTGAGGACACGCTTTCGGCGAGAGAGAGAGAGAGAGAGAGAGAGAGAGAGAGAGAGAGAGAGCTTTTATACGATTCGTACGTTTTTTCGGCTCCCTTTTGTACGACGATTCTCGGTGGATCGCGTGCCCATCGGGCATTACTTTAAGATGACGTCGACCGATACAATGCGATTTTCCCCGAATTTTACTACAACGAAACGGCAATGTCAACGTTCTTTTATGTACGTTTAAGCGAACTCTCACCTGCGGAAACGCTAAATATTCCAGTAATCGCAAACGGAAAACATTCGCAACGTTATTAAGGTAACGCCATATATGTGTATGCCATTAAAAACAGATTTTAGCTTAATCCATAATGATTACATGATAATTAATGGCGCCGGAAGTAGTTGAATAATGCGCTTTCCCCGGGTGGGAAAAAGGATAATCGGTTTGTAATACGCCAGTGACAACGAGTGCATTGCACACACGGCAATGCAATGCAAAATTTAACGCCGGCGCGATAATATGAATCGCGATAGAGCCGGAATAACGCGTGCTGACGAGCGATTTATTAAATTTTATTAGCATATCGTCGGACAGGTGAATAATTTCTTGTAACTTTTAATCGGCACTGCCGGATTATTAAATTTTCCCAATGCAATCTTAATTAAGGCAATTCCTTCTATCGAGTGGCCTTAATTAATAGCGGATAAGTTCCGCCGGAGGCAGCATTGTTGAATTGGCCGTAATTGAAACTGGATGGCGCGACGGTGGACGAAATTGGGGACATAATTGAACGGGCAGGTGGACGAAAGTGTTAGCTCGCGTTTAGTAACTCACGGGGGATAGGAGAGAGTTTTAAGACCGGGGGGGGGTCCGGAACCAACTTTTTTTTCCGGCTTCATTGAAACTTTAAAGGTCCGCGGAGCGGAGCGGCGGCAACAACGACGATAAGACACGCTTGAAGTACACCTGGCTAGAAAATTCGTTATAGAAGAACAAATTTACGGTACACTTTCGCAAGTACACTTGGTAAGTGCATCATAACGCCTTCGTCCACCATGCGGCTGGACGATTATTCTATGACACGCCGTTCGTTGCGGCGCAAACTTAGCTACGGGACTGTTGTCGCGAAAGAAATATGATTTAATCTTTACGGCTCGAAATTTTATTTGTATTTCGTGATACGACGGTACCGCAATCAGGATGAAATTATTAAGATGAAATTGAAAAGAAACCGATTTTGTCAAACCTTAAAAGTTATCAAGTTATATTTTTAAAATAACTTTTTTAGAAGGAATATAGAGTATTAAAGGTATAAAGAAATAGTATGATATAAGTTAAAAAATTCGAGAGTAAGTTTGAGGGAAAAAACACAAAAATTTATTAAAACAAATGACTATAATTGTTTCATTGTCATACTTTATCATATATCTCAGATGTTCCAATGATAACATCTATTATTAAAACGTATATTATATCTCATAGATAGGATAAATATAATTATATGTAAAAAAGAATAACACAACTTCAATCAGTTTCATAGAAAACGTCCCCTTTGACTTCTGTTGAGTTTAACGCGATCGCAATTCAAATCTTTGTTTTAGCCGACATAAAATTTGCGTTAACGCGTGCTCTTTACGACCGCAATCATGGGTCGTAAGAGCCGAGGAGCGACGCTGACTGCGGCATGGCACGGCAAGAAATTGTCGAAACACTGTAATTTACTGACGATAAATTTCTTCGAAAGTCGGCCGGGATGCGATCTCGCGATCGGTCCGCGCCAGGATCCGGAACGCGTTTTAGAAAACAAAAAGAAAAGGGAGGAGCAAGATCGATAATAAGAACGCGAGCCTCGGATATATTGTGTAAAAGATGGAGGGATGAGTAATCGATAAAAAAAAAAAAAAAAAAAAAATGGAACACACAAAGTTAATTGTACGGATAATGTCAGGCGCATGAACGATTTTTCGAGCGACCTCGAATCGTGCGACGGTCTCCTTTATCCTCGTTAACCTCGGCAATTCCTTCGATACCTTCTGCTCTCATTATCCTGATGGTGCACGTGCACGATCTACGTGAAAGCCCGAGAGCTCGTTCTTTTACGTTGTAAGTAACGGACATTTCTTTGCGATCGAACGACGACGACGACGACGACGACGACGACGGCAACAACAACGACGACGCCGAGACTTTTTCCAGCGGAAATTAGCTGCCGATCGTCGTCGCGGTAACCGGTAACGATCGTCTGGCTTGTAAAAGATACGCCGATCGGAAACGCGGAACTTCTCGCGACGCGTCGTTTTTGACTAATCGATACGGCGAGTCGGCGAGACTTTGCGAAACACGGATAATGAAGGCCGTCGCCGTCGTCGTCGTCGTCGTCGTCGTCGTCGTCGTCGTTCGAGGAACGTCTCTCGCACAGTCGCGTCGACGACGGTGGCTGGGACAAAAGACTCCGGAAACGAAGCAATCGGTGACGCTTAATCGAACATTGCGCTCTCGAACTCCGACGTTACGCTACGTCATTTATGGGGAGATTGCTTCCCTGTATCGCGCGGTGTCGCGCTTTTACTCGCGAATGTGTCGCGGCTGTGACCTCGCCTCCGGTCTGTGTGGTCGTGCACACGCGACGACTGTCTACGTGTGTGTGTATAAATCGGAATCCGTATAGCGTAACCATCGAGTGAAACTGGTTCCACGGAATCAATGGGTCTCCCGCGCTATCTGATCCACGGCACCTAGTACGTGTCGCCTACTGTACAGATAACCGCATTAATGGTGTCCCGCGGAATGTGACCCGCTGTGATTTACGGGAAACCGAGGGACCGAGCGGCTTTCTTTTTGTTTCCGTCGCGTTGGCGACGACCGTCGTCGCAGAGAGAAACAGCTTCGTCGAAAATTGACTCGATCGGCGAAACGATACGGAGATAAATGCGCCGTTCCTGTGTAACCTGCTCTGGACGCCCGCTATAAAGGCCGGACTGCGCGTCCCATGCGACGATCACTTGCGGAAAATTATGGTCGTGCAGCGGATGTCGGTCCGCGAAAGAGACGGTCCCCTTGGCTGATAAGTACAAATCTAAAGACAACTCTCTGCCGCGGCACGATTCTAAACGCGCAATCGTAAAATGATCGATAAATATTATTCTTAAAATAAATATAAATTATATTACATTAAATTTTAAACGTTTCCCTGTAATTCTCCAGTGATCCAGAGGCTTAAAATTATTTGCACAATTGTTGTTGTTGTTTAAATAAAATATACGATTTTTTCCTAATAATTACAATATAGAATAAAAATATTGCCGTAATTTAAAAAAAAACGGTCAAGAGTAACACATTAAAAAGATATTACTTTTCTTTTAAAGAAATTAGAATTGCGTTTATTAATAGGCCGTCGTGACGTAACTGATTGCACGGCACGTAATCGCAGTCGTAGGAACGGGAGTTCTAGCAAATACGTACGCCTCGAGACCGCCTTTATCTTTTTGGCAAGACGCTTTTACTGCGTCGTTAAAACGACGCTGCCCGGCTACTCGAGAGAAAGAGAGGAGGGCATTAAAAGCTATGCTTCTCCATAAAGATAAAAAATGTACTTAACTACGCGCCGTCGGGCCTTACATCCCGCGACACGTGTAGTAACGTACGACAGGCCGGGACGACACGCGGGGAGAACAATGATCTGACCGCCTCCGCTCCGGAGCTGCGGCAGTGCGCGCCGCTCTCGAGCAGCGTGCATCTGCATGCAACTCCGGAATAAGCGATAGGCGAACGTTAACGGCGGCCACGGCACATACAATCGTACCGGGTTCAGCCAGCGGCCATCGGCTTCTAGAAACGCGCGCTTTATGGCACTCGTTACCGGTAACGCGGGCATCGCCATCCATCCGTATGATTCGCGCGTTTCCCCTTTTTGATATCACTTCGGCATTCAACGGCGGCCGGCATTCAACGGCGAAGATAAATCGGAGGCCTTTGAGAAAAATCGCTAGACCCACACCCGCCCTCCCGGCAGGGGGGATCACCCCGGACGAATTTTATCTCGCCGGCCGAGCCACGAATACCGATCGACCTCCATCCCGCTTCGGCACTAATGAAACCAATCTCGTTAGCGACTTCCTTTATCACCTTTTCCCCGATAGCAACACGCGTGTGGCCCTTCCCTTCGTGGCTGATGGAGTTCATGGCCGAGAAATAATAGACATAAATTTCATGCGGGCATGACCCGCGGCCCGGGATTATCTGTTTGTAATCGAATCGGAGAGTGGCGTTGTGTGTGAAGAAAAAAAACGCTGATGGCGTTTCGCTGCATTCGTATAATTAAAGAGAAGGGCGAACATATTAGTCCCCTCGCACACATCTTGTTTGAGGTTTTACGATAAAGCAACGAGACCGAACGGAAGTAGGAAAAAATAGCGATTGAAAGTGATGATGCACAAGAGAAATCTACAGAGCGCGAACGCAAACGTTGGGATACAAACAAATTGGCCATTACTACAACAGAAAAAAAATAATAAATCAATTGTAGAAATGACTCGTAACGGCTAAGGCGAATGTATGGGTATGGATAAAAGATAAAAATTTATTCGACATGGAAGACCCCGTATAATTTTCGCATGAGTCTAACAATCTAATCTTTCGATGTTATATAAACGCGAGAAAAAATGATCGCGCACAAAATTAATTAAACAGAATTAATGTACACGGCAATTCTTTTTCTTTATAAATTTGTACCGTTGTTGGCAACAATTAATTTCTACATTACTATTTATATATCGCGGCTCTCCTTTTAGAGAAGATATACGTACACTCGCAAAAAATGTAAAACTACACGGTATACGGCTGAAGTTAAAGCAAAGATAAAGATACCGTCTGTACGAACTGTAGTCTGCGCGCGACGACAGGGCTGGGTAAAATATCTTCTCTGTGGGATAGTCCTGACACGACAGTTTCTCTCGACCAGCGAGACCTTGACCGACACGATGAAACGCTAATTACGTTCTCGTTCGTGTACTGAATACCGGTCGCTTGACTCAATGCTGCCCACGTAGGAAGCTGAAAAGACGACTATCCGCACGTCGTCGTCCCAAGAACGCCCGCGCGCGGCTTCGTGCGGCATGAAAGGAAATCCCTCTAAATCATCGGTCTGAGAAACGAACGCGAGGTATTATCGCACGGAATATTCCGCGTTCGCGTGCGCGCGCGTGCGCGCGCGCGCACGCGCGGGCGCATTTCCGCGCTCGCGAAAAGAAGTTCACCACTCGCGAAATCTCGCGCGCCCCGCGTCGCGCATTGATGACAAAATAGGTATCCCCCGAAATTTAGTGCCGCCTATACCGTTACGTCATTATGTTACGTCGTGATAATTGGATTTAGTGCACGGGCGCCCGGTGTGAGAGCCGATCGACCCGCAACGCGATAAATACACGGGTATTTTCATTATCGAACACCGACAGCTCGCCGCTCGTAAAGTCTTCGACCGGCGAGCAAGATCGGATGATTTTTACAATTTTTTTTTTCCCTCGTCCCTTCAACGCCATCCACCCTCGCTCGCGTCGAGCGTTCTCGTCCGTGAAACCTTTTTTGCGGGGAACAAACGTCGTTACTCACTCGTTCACGCACGCACGTGAATGTGTGCGTACTTATGTGTGTGTGTGTGTGTGTGTGTGTATGTGTGTGTGTGTGTGTGTGTGTGTGTGTGTGTGTGTGTGTGTGTGTGTGTGTGTGTGTGTGTGTGTGTGTGTGTGTGTGCGTACACATATACTTATAAAAAGCGATACTAGCACGAGCGCATGCCAGCTCGTTATAAATTTGCCTAACAATACAAACGAATATTTCGTCCATGCTCCCTGCTTAGGGCAAGAAATATATGGTCGTGCGGCCCGCCACGCCTAACTTATTCTTCCTCAAAGCCGCTGTCATTTCTCCAACTGGCTCGAGAGAGGGAGTTCGATCCCTCTCGGCCCTCTCTCCACCCACTCGACCAACGTTTCTAATTACAGACCGCCGCATTTTTCTTTGACCCATCGATGCGTCCTCCGTCGAGGGTGGCTTCTGCCAGGAAGAAACAAAAATTACAGATTCCGAGCGCCACTTAATTTCCGAGCGCATCCTGACGCAATTCTTCGGACTATTTAAAAAAAAAAAAAAAAAAAAAAAAAAGAGAGAGTTGGATAAAAGGAAGCGTCCTATATGTAATCTCTCATGCCATAATGCGCTTCCTCTTTCATCCTGCGCTCTGCAATTTGGCTTGGTTATATAGAGTTTTGAGATCAAACGTCGGATCGGTGTGGTGGAAATTTCTCTACCAACGACACTCTCTTATTTGCCGCCGAACATATTTTACGAATCCCTCAGTCGGCGTTCTCTCAAAAAAATTACGGCTGTTCGTTGGGAGATTGTTTGAGATACGTCGGAACGTTTAAAAATAAATTACGAATACAGTACGAAGTGTCGCTATCTCGGTAGCTTATCTCTCAGATATTCGAATTATATAACGCGGGAGTATAATAATTAAATGCGAATAAATGTATCTTCGATCTTATGCCGCGCGCTCGGGTGAGAATTTTCGGTCGATTTTTCGGTGTGGTCGGTTTCCTTAGCGGGATTTATCGCTTGTTCCATCCTCTATTACGTACACGTGGAATTACTCGAAGCTCTCCCTGATGTATATACGCGAAATAAAATTCCTTTGAAATGTGATTCGTTTGCATGACTTTATTGGATGAGCTGCCGGCAATATTGAATCGCATGAATATTTAAAGATACGTCCGCGTCCGTCGGGCGAATTTCCCTTAAATTATTATCCTTTTAGCTCCATTAAACCTACTTTTAAACGGCCGCCCGATGAGTCGTCGCAACTTTTCTCGCTGCTTTTAAATAGCCCACTTTTATTTATTATTCTCACTCCGCCGCTTGAAATTTTTCACATTAATTATTCATCGGCGTTAATTCGGCCTGGCTACATCAAACATCGCGCGAGGGAATCTTCCGGTGTGCCTTTAATCTCTTTTACACCGATCCACTTTCGAACATTAATTCGCGAACGATGAAACGAGCCGACCGGCTTAATGAAAGTACTCGATTAAATTTTATCTTTTCTTTTTCCTTCAATCGATCGAAATGTTAATTAGGGGGCGGTGACTTCTTACAAGATGCTCGACGAAAAATATACAAAAATGCAATGCGCATCTGGCATAATTATATACGCGTTATTAATGAATACGAGGCTGTTTGTCGACGAACGATGCGCGGGTTTTACGTTTTGCTATAGACCTCATCGAATAGAACCTGAAACGTGGACTGACTGAGGGCTCGGAAACGTTGGCGGAACCACTCTCTCAAAAGCACTTAAAAATATTATTCCGCCCCGCCTAGACCTGTCCGTGGGTTACCTAAATATCCTGCCTACCTTAACTGCGGTCTACGTCTAAAGTATAGTCTAGCCACATGAGGGATGTTCGCTAAGTAGCCTAACGGCCATCATGCTCCATCTTTTTTCGTTAATTGTATCGGGCAGGCAAGCACGCTTCTCACCTGTTGCAAAGAAGAATAAATATATTACGGTCCATTATACATGACGATTCATTCAGTCCCATAAAATACGGAGATAAGCATCGCGCACTCATACTTTATCTTCCGGGTGGAAAAGTCTTTAAAAAATGGAAATTAACGTGTTGCGGCACGAAAAGCGTAGCTCCTAACAAACGCCCATTAAGCATCGATCTGTGGAAGATATAATGATATGCTGCCATACACAGCGACTACATATGTATAGCGATCGTTAACAATGAATATACGTGCACATAACAATTCAAAAAATATTTGTAATGTATTCGAGATTTGGAGGTGGTTTTAAATAAAAGTTTGAATTGTGTGTTTACTCCAACTAATTATTTAATTTCGTTCACTCGTTAAATATTTCGTCAATTAAACCTTTACCTATAAATTTCTTCCCAAATAATATCAGCGTCAAATTAACACGTTATTTTGGTAATTAAGATTTCATGTAAAGCTTTTGTTCGAAGAATATCCGTTTCAAATTTATAACGACGTGATATTAATAAATCTAACTAGAATCTAATAGAAACATTTCTCTCAGATTATTTCAGGTCGCAGTTATCTAAAATGTAAGAAATCAGCTTAGTCATATCTGTAACACTTAATTTATTTATTCGATCTACTTCCTGTAACACTTAATTTATTTATTCGATCTTGCACATGTCTGTTATTACATTATCGAAAACGAATCGTGTTGAATATCGAGCCGATTTCCTTTCTCGCAAATACCCACACAAAGAATATCCCCCCTTGTTTATTTATTTATCTCAAATATCGCACCGAAATAACAATCGAGAAGATACTGGATATCCTTTAGCATTGCGATTTATTTAGCAGTGACCGCTAATAGAGCGCGCTTCCTTTGTCAGCGACACAATTGAAACGGACTCTCTCCTTCCTGCGACCCTGACGAATTCTGACGCAAACACGGAGGGGTGCGATCGACGCGGTTATCAGCGGCCCGATATCAATCGCACCGAAAGTCTAATTAAACTTTCACGGACGGACGCAAATACGCGCAATCCTCAAATCTTTTCTAATCTTCGAATCTTCTCGTTTACGTTCCAGTTTAGAAACCACCTTTCCTTTTTTTTTTTTTTTTTCCTTTCGTCCGTTCGTCCATCCGTCCCTTCCGCTACAATCCTACAAGCAACCCTGCCTCACGCTCCTTCGTGTATTTCCCCTTCGCCCTCCCCACGTCTATCCATCTGCCTCTCACGTCTTGCGTTTACTATACACATGCCTCCTATGCATCTCTCCGTCTCTCTCAGCCGAATAGATGTATCAGATTTCCGATGGTCGTGGCACACGTACTTCGACTGAAGGTAGATTAGATTTTAATAATGCAATTTAGGTTTATGGCGGCGGCGCACGGCGGCGGCGATGGCAGCGAGGGTGTCGGTGGCGACGATGGGGAGGGGGGGGGAAGAGAGGGAGGGTGGACGAAGCGGGACCGCGCGCCCCGTTCGACTGTAAAACGAGCCGGTTTCCGCCCCGAGGAGGTAAACCAGCGCGGACTATGGACTGGTAATTGTTGGGATTTGATTGGACCCGAACGGAGAGAATGCGGCCCGCCGTGCCGCCGCTCCGCGCGTTGAACGCAACACCGCGTCCTCCGGCTATCCGCGAGTTCGCAATTGCGGATTCGAAGGGCTTTCTCCGGAAATTGATAACAGAATCGAGATTGTAGTCGCGCGGATTGTACGAAGGTACGGCACAGGGAGTGCCCCTTTTGTTCCAAAGGAAACGTCGAGAAATCGATGTATACCTTCTACAACGCACTTACCTCGAATTCAATCACCGAAAGACGAATACGCGTCGTCTAAATTAATAGCTCGAATTGTGCTATTGAAATTCATCAAAGACAAGTTTTGTAATGCGCTTCTACGTGACTACTAATATTTTTCATTGATAAATACAAAATTATTAGACTAATTAATCTGATTCTTTATATAAAAAGATCCAATTTTTACATAAGTTTCATATCAAAATTGGAAATCAGGCTTCTCTTATATATATAAAAATTCTTTACGTAAAAAATTACTTATAATTTGCTTATTTCTTAATTTATTTAACAAGCTTAATTTAATTACTAAATTATTAATAATGCTATTCTTTATAATGTTATAAAAATAATATTGTTATAAAAATAATATTTGGATTTTTTTAGACAGAGCTTTTCAAAATTGGAAGGTTCCTAAAATATTTTTAAAAGATTTTTTTAATTAATATCTAATATATTTTTAGAATTTTATTAAAATGTTTAATAAAAAACCAACCATGCAGTACGCTTCATTAAAGCGAAATTACTTCTGTATTATATTTTAAAATATAAAATTATACGACGTAAATTAATAAAATTAAACGAAATTCTCTGATTTTTTTTCCTATTCGGTTTTACCTTGCAATAAAAAAACTTTAATTTTTTTTATGCATTTAATTTCGTGTGTAATATTGAACTTTATACTAACAGTCTGACAATTTGTCATGCCATTCATAATTGAAATTATCTTTAAACACAGAAATAAATAATATTCAATGTATAAAAAAAATAATTACAATTACAAACACATTACAATTTATATAAAAAGATTGAGACAATAATAGCAGATTTGTTATGTCAGAAAATAAAAATTATCGTCTAAACTCGAATCATTAATAAATGTATACATATAACTTCTATACCCCATGCTGTAACGGATATTTTCTTGAGAATCATTCACTCAATATTATATCACAAGTTGGCTCGTAGATTCCGCATGATGAGGCGTCGACTTTTCGAGGAAGGCATTCAACACCTGACGGATGCAGGAACGCAAGACATGCGTAATGTCATATCGACGACGATAAGCGGTAAGTCAATGCCACACGAGGTAATCCGAGCGCGAAGTAAAAATAGGTGCGGCAAAATCATTGCGCCTGTGAGCGAGCCTGTGAGTGATCTAAAGAAAGATTTCTTCCCCTTAGCGGTGGATTGGGTTCGGCGCGTTAACCGAGATCGAAAGACTGGTACCGAGAAGAGCAAAGGTTTTGCGGCGGACACACAGACACGCGGGAGAGCCGCGAGAGAAAGAGAGGGAGAGGTGAGCGAAGGGAAGACCGAGACAAGCGAAAGCCGAGCGAAAGAAAAAGATCGCATGGGAGAACGAGAAAGAGACGGAGAGGCGCAAGTGCGGTAGCACCAACGGCCAGATAATTTATTATAGCATTACTCACCGGCGGACACCTCAATGGCCAATGGCGAGCCACGTATACTCGTGCCTTCTCTCTCACTCTCTCATCCTCTCTCTCTCTCTCTCTCTCTCTCTCTCTCTCTTTCTCTTCTAACGTTGATATTATTTAGTTTCCTCTCTCGCGTACCGCGTGTCGAGAGATGCTGGAAAGTTATAGTGGATGCGCCTTGACCGTGGCCCCGAGATCCGGCAAAATATGTATAGATCTTTCAAGCCCGATAGACCGGTTTCGTATCATGTGCCACTGCCATTCGTCCTGGCGAATTCGCAATCACCGGAATACATTGTGAATTTTCGATCCTGATAAATACGACATCTGCTCGCGATCCGCAATTCAAGGCTGTAACTGAAACGCCAACCAGGCAACTCGTTCATTATTAATTTCCCTCGCGATCGTTGCAGCTTGTGGCTCGACTTAACATTTCCATAATTTTCAGATGTATTATTACAGAGGAAACACACATAAATTTAATCGTGTTTGTTGGCTCAAGACGCAAGATAAAGATAACTCGAAAACGTTGCAAATACTATCCGCACTATCTTGTATAAAAACCGAGTTTATTAGTTTAAAGTAACAATTAGTTATTACAATCTACATAACGACGAGCATATATTATTCTCTATTTTCCGGAAAAACTCAGCGCTAAGAAGAACGATGTTATCCTCGAATCATCACAGCCCTCTCATCAATCGTTCGCGAAACCGCTAGGATAGTATTCACGTAGCGCCGATCAATCGCGATAGAATAAGCCACACCGTATCGGGAATAATAATCGTTTCTCGGATTCGTCGCCGCGTGGGGTGTCTCGAGGAAAACGGCGTACGAGAATCGGTCGAGCGATTTTCTATTTGTTTCTAAAAAAGAGGAGTCGTAAAACAGCAGCCACTCGCGCTCGCCGCCGTAAAGTGGCCACTTGGCGGAGGGCTGAAAGGGAGGGTTACACGGGCCATCAAGGTTGCACAATCTGTCATAGAAGTTCGGTGGGAGGGGTGGGGTGGGATGAGGGGGAGGGGCCGGCAACCTGTTGCGTCATTGTTACTCCGTGAACGTGCACATGGTGCCGCGCGCGTATATAAACTGCCTTTCTCTAGCGCCTCCACATGCCGGCACCACGTCGTATCGCGCTGGGTTGCACGATATTTCGAGAGAGAGAGAGAGAGAGAGAGAGAGAAAAAGACGCGTTTTCGTACGCCGTTTGCGCGATAGGCTGTTTGTCATCGCCGCGAGAGTAGTTAATTCCGCGTTTTTCCTCCGCGGCCCCGGCCACGGTCGAAAGCGTGGCTTTAATAAAGTTTCTGTCTCGTTAGAAATAACGAACCGACAACGTACCTCTGTAGCGCAACGACAAGACGAACATTTTTACACGTAAAATATTACGCCGAGTTCTCTACGTACATTTGCAAAAATTACCAATTGTTGTAGTTATACTGGGTCTTTGTGTCGAACAGCCTGCCGATGGAAGCCTCTGTTGTCTATTTGTTGAAACATATATTGGCTAATAATTATCATTATTGTTATTTATTTATTTATTTATCTAAAGTTTAGTTTTAAAGAGTTTAAAAAGATAATAAATATTATAACGGAAAAAAGTTTGAATTTCACTACGTTTTATAATCCAAATCATCTTTTTCTAAAAGCATGTTCTTGATACAAGAATTTATCTATTCATTCGTTTCTTTTGAGACATTCTGTCAAACGTATAACTACAACAATTGGTAAATAAAAAAACAATTTGTATAGTTTAGAAAAAAGAAAAAATGTAGATTAAAGTTATAAATAATACGTCACGATCTTTGAAGAGATCAGTATTTTATAGTTCAAAACTATAAAGAGGGAAATATTACGTGCAAATTTATACATAAATAAAAAATTAAACTTAAATGTAAATGGTAAGAACACAATAGATGATGATAATCTTTTGAATAAAAATCTCTCCAAAAAGAGAAATCATTTATTCCTACATATTCAAAATTTAAAAAAAAATAGTACACAGTAAGTCTGAACTACTGAATTGTATATGCAAATGTAAAACATTCGTTCATTTAGCTTCATTTTTATCACGAAATAATATTATTTTTGCTGCAAGGTATTCAGATAGAGATATATGCTTAATATATTTAAAAAAAAAGAAACAGATATTATCTCTTACATTTTGAATTATGGTGTCACTGAGATTTTTTTAAGTTCTATCAAAGATATTTTCTTCTAAAGAGCTGTTAAATATTTTATATTAGGTAAAAATGTAATTTTGACTGGTATTACATCTTTCTCATGTATAACCAAGCTCCAGGACACTTTGCAGGATAATATCTAAGAAAAAAACTTCGATAATTCAAGTACTTTGATTAAACATTATACTCAGAGAGGTGAAAGTAGCCAATTTCATGGTGCGCTGAGCACAGTAAGGACACGGATCATAGGTAAGCTGCGATATAAAGGAACGAGAAATTTGACATTGCAGTCCATTATAAACGCGCGTTGACTCACACGTATGTTATTTCAACGTGCCATTTTAATGCACACGTCGCACGAAGGTACAAACGTCGTACAAAAGCCGCTCTACTTGACATGGACATGAAAATTGGCCGAAATCGCGCGCACCGAGAGGGATAAAACGGTTAATCCCGCGCGCTCGTATTACGAAGGAGGAAACATTCGTACAACTAATTTTCCGTCGATCCTGCCGTCGGGAGCATCGAACCGTGAATCCTTACGAAATTGGCTCCCAGGAGTCTAAGACTTTAATCAGGGTGCACGTCGAGCTTCACCGAGCGCGCGCGGGCGCGCTTTGCGAAGCAGTCGATTATTTCGTCGATTAAATCCCGGGGGTACGTCGATCGGTAACTTTGCCTTTTATGATCCCCGGCGCGCCACTGAATTATGAAGTTTTTAACTTTTTCGTTTATTGCTTATAACGCGTGCGCTCGTCAGGAGGAACAAGAGAAAGATATAATAAGAGGAAGAGCTAGCGCGGAGAGTCGAATTTTATCAATATCAATACTGGTTTTCAGAGCACCGAGAGAGGCGTCGGTGACTCGAATGAAATCCTGTATACGGGGAACAGTAAGGCGCAGCAAGGCGCGTTTTTAGGATGCATGCTACCTAATAGAGGGCCTTACCTCTCCGAGAGAAACTTGCCTGCTCGTGTACTTAAGAATTTAATAAACGATATCGCCGCCGGACTGCCAAACACACTAAGGCTAAGACTTCTGCGCACGGCACAGGTTATTACCCACGTATGCGCGCTCCCGCTCTTTAGACCCGAATCTAACTGGCGGAGTTTAAGGACTTCTGCCATTAACCATAGTCGAGGGCTTTCAGGTTCTACAAGGCTCGCTTGCTTACGGAGGAACGGGCGAAAGGCGGAAGAACCAAAAGGGTTCTGATATTCACATAATTTAGATCCGGTTAACACACGATTGCCTCCTCGAGAGAGAGAGAGAGAAAGAGAGAAAGGAGGAGGGGAGAAGGGGAGGATCGGCGCGACTTCTTCCCTACCTGTCTTCCCATTTTCCGTACTAACGACTTTAATCAACCTACAACCTGACTGCGCCTCTGGTTGAACGCGAATCCAATGAAACCGCCATCGATTTGTCTCGTGCGAAAGCGCGCGCGCACACACACACACACACACACACACACACACACACACACACACACACACACACACACACACACACACACACACACACACACACACACACACACACACACACACACGTCCGATCCAGCTCGCGTTTCGGTGCGCGCGTGAGGATTATTGATAGTTTTGTTTAGTCTATACAACATCGGTTCGCTACCTTCCTGAAATTTCCGTCAGGGCGCGGGATGGACCCTTTTGGAAACTGCAACATTTGGCGGTACTCCGAATTGTTGTTGTCGAGCGCAAATGCAAACACGGACGGGAAAGGGTGAAAAATATAAAATAGGAGAGGCACGAAAAAATGGAAATGAAAACAGTGGCGAGCTATCAAAAATTTTTAAATGTATTATTTAAAAATATCACGGATATTCTAACGCTGTCGCACAGCGCGCACGTCGCAGCTGTGTATTTTCACACGCGTTTTTCAGTTCATGAGTGACTAAGAGGTCACATGTATGTATGTGAAATGACGCGAATGAACGACAAGGAATGCAGAGCCATCCGGAATACGTGGCGCGGATACTTGGGACGGCGATATTTGTAAAATTATCAGACAGCCCGCTCGCGCTGACTCACTCCGTGCGTATGTTCAGAATTGAATAAGCGGTAATAAATGTTATCTCCGCACCGAGTGGCAAACAAACGCCTTTAAGACTTTCGGCCGAGTCGGTTTGCCGCTCACGCACGATCGTTTAGATCGCGGCCTGACGGCCAGTGTTTGAGGAGTTTCCCGGTAATTCGCAGTCGGAGACTTTTACACTCCGTGAACTAGTTTATTAAGGGACAACTAGGTTATTAAGGGATGACGAAACGGCGCTGCGATGGAATCTAAATGCAGAGCTGTAAGATATTAGCGCGCAAATGCGCGCGACGTCTAAAAGCCGATTCACACCATTCGAACACACGAAAAGAACCGCGTAGTCAGCGTAGTTAAGGACCGAACGGAGTTTGACCGTTTGTCTTAAGATTTTTTTTTAAATAAATTCCTTTTTCCCGTACAAAACTAATGTCCGAAAAGTAAATTTCCACTCGCGCTTCTTAATATATATTTGAGCATTCGTTCTGGTAGTGTGAATTCTCCTTAAATCAAGCGAGCATAACTGCGCTCCGCCTACGAGAAGCGGCACGCTTGATTTTGCAGCTGCAGCGAGGCAACTGTGTGCCGCTACCGTAACCGCATCACGTCACATAAAGTCCTCCATGTCTCGCATATGTTTGACGGTTTAAATAAACCTCTGTTTACACCGTAAATATCTCTATTTTACATATGAACAAAGTTAATTTTAAAATATTAAAATGAATTTTGACGTGGAAACATTTTTATAAATAATAGATTTATCTTTTTAAAAGTAGAGAAGAAGATTTTACTCCATTTTTGTTGCACTTCTTTCACTCTGCAGAAGAGATTTTATGTTTGCGTACTAAAATATTAGACATAATATAATTTAAAATTTTATCGATGTTAATGTATTTACGTACATTCAAATGCGATTATATATGAAATAATATATGATGTATATTAACAAATACAGTTACGTACGTCAAATAGATTTGCAATTAATATATATATATATATATATATATATATGCGTATGTGTATACGTGTTAGATCCCTAATATTAAGTAAGATTCTGATATTTATATTTTCTGCACAATTTAATTTTTCGTCGTTGCATTGTAACACTCGCTTTAATATTCTCCGACTGAAAGCTTATATCATTTACTTTCCTTGCTTGCGGAATAAAAATTGGGAGGAGAGCTTTCATGCGAACTTTCATACAAATTTTGCGAAAACAGCATTACGTTTAAACAAGTGGAAGAAAAATGCTTATTCGATAATTTTCTATTAAATATTACAAGTTACAAGAAAATGGAAAGGCAAAAAACTAGAATATTTTTCGGAGGCATTTCATTAATTTTTTATTGTGTCGCGTTAATAACACGAATTGAGAGATCAGAAATGTATAATTCATTAATGGCATACATTTAACGACACGCTAAGTCCGAGTACGTAATTCCGCGATTTTATTTGTCGGTTATGTGAAATTAATAGTCGTTGACAATTTAATTTGCAGTCGTGTTTACAACTCCGTGACGCTAATTTTCCTCGCGAAACAATAAAACCGTTTGCATCGCGCGCTCCGAAGCGCCTCCGTAAATAACAATTTTTCAGCGAAGTACCGCGAAAGAGCAGTAACGTGTCGAGGCGAGTATTGATCCGGCTCTGGCGTGTCCCAATTACAATATTTTATTGAACTATAACCACGTCCTTCTACGTCGAATATGCAGGCGTCTGAAAAAAAAAAAAAAAAAAAAAATGCGGCGTCTTTTCGCCATTGCGAGATTAGAGCGAGCGCTGCCGGGCGAGATGGGTAGCGCGCGAACGTGTCTTATCACTTGTTCCAACGGCGTTATCATTGTCTAACAACTACTAACTCGCCCGCCGGACGAAACATTTCTCGCGTAGCTGACTAATGACCCAATAGTTTAGATAGCAGGACGTAGAACAAGCATTACTCGTTAGAGACACGACGGCGATGGTGACCAGAGCTTAGCTCGGGAATCAGTAGGCGAAGTGGGACACGCTCGTGGACCGTTCGCGATCGACCTTTCAAAATATATCCGCGTACTTCATTACGTATTAACCGCATTAATACTGTCGCGGGGGATCGCAGGGATGTCGATCCCGCGCGAATCAGCAGATTAAGCCGCAACGAGCAGATCGCCTCGTTTAATACCAGAAAGCGAGAAATATCTCATTACCAAGTGAAAGGAATTTCGGTCAGTTTGCGTGTGTAACAGTAATAACTTCATATTCGCTTGTGTGCGGAATAAAAATGGTAGACGGTACGATTGGAAATTCAATTCCGCGCTGTTGTTTACATTAAATCTCGTAAAAATGCTGAAAATAACTATACATTCGTGGAACTTCATGACGTTCTCTGAAAAGAACGGCCGTCAGTCCCAGTTTGCGCGGAATCCCGAAACTTAAATTCACTCGCGGGAATTTAATTTTTGAGCGAGAGAGAGAGAGAGAGAGAGAGAGAGAGAGAGAGAGAGAGAGAAAGAGAGAAGAGAAGAAGATCTCTAAAAGCAGAGGCACAAGAAAAGCAAGCCGGAACAAAGTCATCTCTGAGCTTTTCACCCCGCGCGGTTCGAATGCGCGAATTGTCGGCACGCGAAGCGCAGCATCTTTGTTGTCGCGATCAACCGACAAGATGAGATCCCCGAGACGGAAGTTTTCCTCCTCACTCCCAGCGGAAGCGGATGGGCGGGTGGTGATATACGACGGCTCTCAGCAAATTAAATGAGGGTGGTTTGCAGTGCTGACACGTACACCCGTTCGTCACACCTTAACCACACGGGCCACCCTTTACTTACGCTAAGAGAGAGGAAAAGGAGAGAGGAGAAAGAGAGATAAAGATAGAGAGAAAGAGAGAGAGAGAGAGAAAGAGGGGAGGGGGAGAAGGAGAAGGAGGGGGAGGGGGGCGGAACACGATGCGCTCACCCCCGCTGATCGCCGAACGGCCGAAATTGAACTGCGGCATCGATGATAATGGCGATGCATACTTCAGGTGCAGCAGCCGAAAAGAGGCCACCTCGAGATCTTCGCCGTGTGATCTAACCGGTTCCGAGACGTGAGCGGCTTGAAAGTTTCCGGCGGAGAGGCATCGCACCGTGGAGTTGCGCCGGCCTCGTTAAAAATGTACGTAACCAGTGCGCCCTAAAACTCACTTTTTCGTTAGGCGCCCGCGCGCGTCTAAGGGACGAAAGAATGTTGCGCGACTTTTTATTTCTGCTCTTTGCTCGTGCTGACGGGAACGGAGAGGTATTGGCCTGAAATATTTATCACGACGGAAGACGCCACGGCACGGGGATTTCGAGAGCTCCCACGCGATTTCGTAATTTCGCTCGATATACGCCAACGTATTTCCGCTCGATTAATATCATTATCTCCTTTATATCTTTCGGGTCGGTCATGATTCTTTTAGAGGCGAGAGAGGCGAGGAAGAATCTCGCACGGATTTATCGAAGTTCAAACAATTTCAATGGAAAATGATGATATTTAACCGAATTACATTTGCGGGTAAGATATGATGAGATGATTAAAAGTGAAAAGTGGAAAAGTTGACTGATAATTAAAAGCACGAATTTTAAAATTATGCAAAATTTTCTGCAAACTTAATTTAACACAATATGAAATTCTTTTATTGGATTTAACATAGCTGACTCTAATAAGATATAAACTTGCAAAAATTTTTCAATTTTATTTTAAACTGCTAATATATTTTTTGTGCAGTCATTTTAAAATTTATACATTTTTGTATGTTTTTATATTTTTTTAAATAAATTTGAAAATAATAATTTATCTCGGAATTGTTTCGTAATGTTAAGCAACAATAGACAAATCTATGAACTTTAGGGCAACATAAATCATATTATTTTAAGCAAGATATTTGAGTTAAATTGTATTTAATAATAAAGAAAAATAGTAAGTTATTTTGTAAAATTTAGTAAATAATAATAGTAAATTTTATTATTAAATTTATGATTGAACGATAGTAGCATTATACAATTAAAAAAAAAATTTTTCTATTAATATTCTAAAAATTGATTCAACTGGATATACATGTTACGGAATTTAATTTTAACGTCAAATTCACAAAGTAATATAAATAAATACGTTTGACACGTTGCTTCATTGATGTGGGATTGCCGTGAAAGTAGTTGACGTCGTATTATCACGAGTATCTTCTTCGTTCCAGAAACGAATTTGTTATTACGGACCAGAAGCATTTCGCAAATTAAATTACATTTGACGTATTTCGTTTAACGCGCTAGTCACAAACTTGAGATTAAATTTCCGGCGTCATTGTCTCGATTCTCGAACCGTGAATATCGCTCGGCTCACCTTAAATTCGAGTCGCGTCCGAACTCGCAAACTTGTAAAATGCAATTTGCTTGGTTTAAAAGTAACATTGCCGTCCAGTACTATGCACGAGCTGCATTATTCGCTGCGTTATTCTCTCTTCATTATTTATACCACTATTATGCAAGATTGTAAATTAGCTTAATCCTCAAATTTGATAATACATTTCGCGAGAGACGTCTCTATTATCTGTTGCGTAAAACTTGTTTCTCCTTTTATTACAATAAAAACGTATTCTTAAAATTTGATAAATAATATCTATGTGGAAGCAATATAACCAAAAAAAAAAAGAAAAGTTTTAAATTTTCGAAAAATCTGCCATTTCTTTGCATTTATATACATTTGTAATATAATTTAAGTTTGATGTGTGTGTGTGTGTGTGTGTGTGTGTGTGTGTGTGTGTGTGTGTGTGTGTGTGTGTGTGTGTGTGCGCAATGATATAATTGCAATTATTTAAATATTTATAATAATTTTATTTAATCACTTATTTTCATCTAATATTTTAACTTTAAACTTTTGATGTGTGTTTTATATAAACATTTACTTGTACAAATAATAAATAATAAATATAAAATAATAAATTATTTAGAAGTAATTATTTAGAATTAGACTTGAAATTATATGTTAACATGATTTTCAAGATTATCCCGGGAATCGGATATCGATGTCGTCGTTGATGCATGGCATAAGGTTGCGTAGCACCTTGTATCCACGTAACCGTATCGCATAACCGTTCATGTATCCTTTATGCATGCACGCGAATAATTTGCGAATATTCGCCAATAGCACGCTCGCAGAAAATACATATTGCTGCACGAGAAGATCGCGAATAGACGAAGACTAAAGTAACAAGACTGCGATGCGAGCGAGCGTACGTGGGGAAAACGTGTACGCGCGGTTTCCGTAATTTATTCGTGGCGAGCGGCATTATGCCGAGGGCGCGCGCTATCAAGTCGTCACCTTTTAATCATTATAACTTTATTGCGCCGCGGTATATGCGAAGATACACGGGGTGGCTCGGGTTACGTGCCGCCTCGCATTATAAACGTCCCGCGGCGATCAATTTTGCGAAATTATGGCGATCTCGCCGGAGTGGGTAATGCCGCAGTTGTGGAAACGGGCATTAATATCGAGCGTGCCAGACGTTTTCAAAGGCGACGGCGATGGCGACGGCCGCGGCGGCGGAGTCGGCGATGACGACGACGATCGCCGTCGCGACTCTTTCGCTGCCTTCTTATCGCATCCGCGCGCTGGGAATATGAAGCTATCAGTTTTAAGCTCGCGCGAGCCCGCGCGCACTTGGCTTGTGTCTCGAGGCGCGAGGCGCGCGGGAATGCGGCGACGAAGTTTGCGAACTTCGAAATTGATATTTGTCGGATATGAAGTTCCGTTTACGGATCCGCAATCTTTTTCCAGTACACGCATGCGGCGGCGACGGCGACGGCGGCGGCGGCGGCGGCGGCGGCGGTGGCGGTGACGGTGATACGGCGCGCGCCCCGAAAGGGCCGAAGTAACTTCCAGATAATATTGCGGCGCGCCGGCGAGAGGGTGAGAGAAAGGCGGAGACGTGAGAGACGCCTTATTTATACGGCCGAGAGCCGCGGCGGCTTAAGTGCAACAAATCGATTAGCGTGGGCTTTATCTTCTTTCCGCGCGTTTCAACCTCTTTCCCCCTTTTTTTTCTCCCGTCTTCTCCCCCTTCCCTCTCCCCCTCCTCCCACTCTCCTTTTTCTGGAACACCGTCGAAACACGAAAGCGAGCTCTACCTACCTACCTACCTACCTACCTACCTACCTACCTACCTACCTACCCGCCACTCCGGGGCTCGTCGCCACGAGCTTAGAATCGGGGCCGCTCGGCTCTAGATACAGTTAAGTACAAAATGTGGTAACGACAGGGGCGGGAACGCGATTTTCCTTCTCGTGTTCCCGCAACATTATCCGAGTCGACTCTCTTCGCCATCCGCGGTGAGATACGGGACTATCGGTTTCAAGTTGACCGCGCGTCAGATATTAAGTGGCCGTCGAAGTCGCCAAGGGTTCTCGCGAAAGAAAAGCTCGAAAAAGAACCGCTCGGACATGTCGTTTTCGCCCGAAAATCCGATACACCGCTCGCGGATCGATACGCCCCGCTGCTTTGCGGGAGAGGCGGTGGGGGTGGGGGGGGGGAGAAAGGGGAAGACGTGCACTATCTCCGCACATAATTCCGTACGTAATATCGCGACAGGCATTCGGCTACTAAATTCGGAAACTTCGACAACTTCGAACTTGGCTGTTCGCCTCAGCCTCCGATCTTCCGCGAGGCGTTGGGGACAGGTTGCCACTTACGAGAGACGATACTCTCATCGACGATAATGGAAAGTATCGGAAACCAAAGCCATCCCCATCATCCGCCTCCATATTTCGTTCCATACTAGCACAATTTCGTCATATTACGTCCCTTACTTCGTCTGATTATTTTCGTTCCTCTTTCGCATTTTTTTTTTTTTGTCAAAGTGTAATCTAAAGTAGAGCGATCTGCGTCAATAACATCGCATCTTTAGAATAATGATATCAACGTAAACGAGATGTTATGAGTATACATCAATTTTTCCAAACAAGACCTTATGAAATATATTTGTAAGCTGAAACGTATTATTTACAATGACGTTCGTGTTGGCGTTTAGATAGATACGTAATCATTAAATTCTTTTCTTTCAATATACGCAAAAAATTAAATTATATTACCTTTTTATTATTTACGATTCCATGAATATTGTCTTATTAAGTTCAAACTCTAAGTTTAACCGCATGGTTATTTCCGCAAGCATAACCAACGGGGAAATTACCTCCGGTGTTGCAATAAACGTTGTGTATATTTTTCTATCGGGTAAGGGCAGAGGAGCGAAGGGACGGAGGAGCGGAGAGGAGGGGGGAGGGGGAATAACGAAGGTAGCTACGCTACCGATACATCATGTTTCGCTCGGGGTAATACGTCTGGTTATATTTTCTTACGCAAACTCGGGACTCACTTTTAAATACCGCGTCTCGACATTCTAACGCTTTTTACCTGGCCTGCACGGCGCCATTATCAGCGCTAACAGCAAGTTATGAATACGGACCTCGGTTTCTAAGTGCATTAAGTATGCGGCTCTGATAAGGGTACAAAAGAGATTAAGGGGGAGGGGGGGATATATAAGGAGCCGTGTGGAGGGGATGTGTGCGATACCGCGTTTTACGGGTCGACACTAACGATTTTAAATGAGACGAAATATGAGAAGACCGCGTGTAAGCGGAAGCGCGTACGCGCGATATATTGTCTTTCGCGAGTGTGTACATGGCGGATTAAATGATACATACCCCCCTACCGTGGAAATTTCTAATTTACAAAGCGCAAGCCGTTGCCCGGTATATAGAAAGAGTCGCGTACACTCAGACGTCACTTCATCGGATTACGTCGCCGGGACAAACATCGCTTTATTACGGACAATGGCAGTGTCCATTGAAGCGAAATGTTTTCGGAAGCTGTATTGATGGGGCGCCGTTAATAAAAACATTAATAAAATTGCAGATAAAAACAATAAATTGGCTCATGGCGACACTTCATTTTCTTCTCAGCGACAACGAGGTCCAATCGACTCGATAATCCGTGCATTCACCCTTTTATCGATCCCTAGAAGAAGAGAGACGTCTCTTGCGATTATCGACGAGATGCTTCTTATTGGTGTCACGCGAAATATCGACGACAATGATGAAGATAAAGAATCTGAATAATCAACGATGCTAAAGAGCTTATTATTTCGAGAAAAACACATGCCTATTTATATGCATGTAATTGTCTTTCAAAGTAAAATAAAGATTATTTTCTTCTCGCATAAAAATAAACAAGATATTGCTTTTATACAATATCTTGAAAGATGTACATTAATTATTAATAAATAAATTAAAATTAATTGCTTTAAATACAAATTAATCTATAGAACGATAATTTTTAAAAAATTGCATCTCTTTGAAAATATTAATACAATCACAAATAAGAGAATCAGAACATAACAAAGTTCTTTAAATAAAAAATAAATAAATTATTGTTACTTTAAAAAGTAATTATATTCAGGTGTTACATCTGATTGCCAAAAGGATTGAAAAATTTCTTGCATGGACGCAAGAAATGCTTCTTCACGGCAGAAAAATACATAAATATCTGTCAACGACTTATTCGCGTGACGAATATTTAAGCGAGATACTTTGCTAAACTTTCCTAGTGTTGGAGGTTTCCGTCGTACCGCGATGATGAAATGAAACCCCCTTCCGGGGAAAGTTACGACGGTGTCGGTGAGAGGTAAAAGTAGCAAATTGGCCGTTTGATTCTCGATCAATCAGACAGCGGCGCTATTTGTGGCAATAACCATGTCAATGTTCCTTATTCTTAACACGCATCGCTACAACAGCAAAATGGAAATCCGTGTGCTGAATTCGCACAGGATCACGTCAGAAAAGTTGGACTAGCGATATTACTATGCGTAGCATAGACGGATTGTTGCCAAGATGTTTGAAAATCGATCGAGTTTACCGAGACGCTTCGAATCGACATTTGATTCCTCGAGTGTGGGTCTTCCGCCTTCAGCCAACCGATATTTTTTTATTAAGAGGCAGTATACTTGTTAAAAAATGCGCTAAAAGTCTGACAACTAAATAATAAAAAAATTACTTCTGAAAAGACATAGGTATTTAATAAAATTCTTTAATAAAAATAATTTAATGTTTTATATTAAAATTTCTTCAATTAGGTAGTATTTAGTTGTATTAAAAAGGAGAGAAAATTATCTTCACCATCAAATGCGGAACACATTATTTTCATCTTTAATTTTTAATTTTAAAGAACGTTCTTCGAGATATTTTTATAGACGTGGGAGGGGAAGGTTTTTGAAAAGGGTTAAACGCGCAAAAGAAACTTGTACAACTTGATACAATCCACCGATTCGACTTCCATCTTGCTTTAGATGGCGTCTGGCTAACCAAAACGACGACTTCAAGAGACCAAAGAGGGTGAGAAAAATCATGGAATCTTACGACGAGGGCTTTTTGGAAAAAACCAGAGTCAGCATGTAGGACACTTCTGGCTGGTCGGGGAAGTCCTTGAACTGCCTAGAGTCCACGGGAGTCGTAAAGTGCCGCGCGCGCTTCTCGAGAACGCGAAGAAGTTAAGATGGTACAACGTAGAGATAAAACATGTACTTCTGACGACGTGCCTTTTGATCTCGACGGGCTACGGTCACCTTCAAAGAACCTCGTTCCGCTTGCCAAATGATTCTTTTACGTGAATATATTCCACTACACGCTCTCTCGGCCGATACCAAAGCTGTCGCTCGTACAATTAAATTAATTTGTTTGTGGCATCCTTTAACCATCCTCTCATATATTTCGCGTGGTCGCGTTAGACTCTTTTGGCAATTGGGCTTGGAGGAGAGAGAGAGAGAGAGAGAGAGAGAGAGAGAGAGAGAGAGAGAGAGAGAGAGAGAGAAAAGAGAAAGAGAGCTCTATTTGATAATAAAATTGAAGTATTCGATTGGTTCGAATTTTTTTTATTATAAAAACTGTTTTGTTTTTACTAAATATAACAAAGTTATATTCTCTATTTAATTTATATATCTTATATATATTATAATAATATCTTTCGTTAGTATGATCTGTGAAAAAATTTAACATTACGTTTTATTTGTCGCGTTAAAGACTATTGAAATTAATAAACATTATCCTTAAGTTGGCTTAAATTTTGCAAAAAATGCATTCAATAGCAGATCGTGAGTCTTCTTTTCGAGTTCGAACGGACGTACTATATATTATTTAGCGATATCGAATGAACACAAATGGTTAGGAATATGAGATTCGCGTTGCATCTAGGTGAATAAATCGATTACGTAAATTGCATAAATGCGAAATTGTGGAAACTCGCATTAGCGGAGCGCTATATTCGATCGTTAGCGATACCAAACTCGGAGCCATAATCGCAGCCGCATATCTCTACGCGTATCTCTCTACGTATATCTCCAACGTGACTCTCGCTCGCCGAAGGCGCTAATTTCGAGACGCGTTCTTCCCGCACGCGGCTGCTGATGTGAAGAAGACGTCACGAAGCGGGTTCGCGCGCTTGCGAGAGCGCGCCGCAAAGGCTCTTATATTCCGCGCACGCGTCGCACATCACAATGGCCGAAGAAACGGGGAAATCCTCGTGCTTATGGGGGTCCACCGGCCGGCAGCGGAGGGAATAAAGAAGGGGTTCGCGCCCGGCGGCCGCGGGCCGCGGGCCGCGGGCCGTGGACCCCGGTCGTTAAAGGCTCTAAAACGTTTACGGCGCCGTGTTTCACCGGGCAGCGATGTGAAACAGTTACACAATTATCGAAAAACCATTACGCCGACGTCGGCCGAGCGCTAACGGTACGTGTGTACCACGCGGGCGAGGGTACGCGGGTACCGTCCAGCACACGTTCCGCTCCGCGCGCGCGTGAGCGTACCACATATATATATATATATATATATATATATATATATATACGTGCACGTGCGTGTCCGTCCCGGGCCGGACTCGCGTAAGCAGACGAACCCGTGATTTATAACTCCCGCTCCTCGTAAATATACGCGCGACAATATATCTCTCGGACCTGTCGTGGAGAGAGAGAGAGAAAGAGAGAGACAGAGAGAGAGAGAGAGAGAGAGAGAGAGAGAGAGAGAGAGAGAGAGAACTAGGCGCACTCTTTTCGAACGAGAGTTCCTTTTCCTTTCTCCCGCCACCCTTGGTTCCCAATTCCCCCGTCACCCCTGCTACTGTTCCTTTTTTCTACCTTCCCTTTTCTCTCTCTCTCTCTCTCTCTCTCCTTCTTTATTTCTTCGCCGCCGAACGATCGCGCGCGGTGACGAACGGAACGCAAGCGGGTTCACCGCCATCGAACGGGGCGACCATCGAGCGGGCGAGAGGACCGATCGAGTTTACGAGCCTCGTAAAATAAATCAATAAGCGCTGTTTTAAGGGCCTACCGAACGTTACGATCTGCCGGTCTGCCTCTGCCTTGCCTGCTTGCTTGTTCGTCGCTTGCTTTACCCACCAACCTCGGGAAATTATTTCCTTTTCTGCCCTCGCGGCGTCCCGATGCCTCCAGAGGGACACCCAATTTTTAAGAAGGCGAATCGTAACTTGCGTTTCGTATATTGTCGCCGGTACGTCGTAACGATATTCTCCCGGACGTATAGGTAGACGCGGAACGTCCTTACGGATTTTGCTTCGATCGTGAAATTCGCGAGCCGAAATGCGCTGCCAGCGAGGTGGAATTTTTACAACCGTCGTTATGATTACGATTGCGTAAGACTAATTTGTGTGACGGAACGAGAATTTAATTAAGTATACGCGGGCTTACGAGGCCATTTCCATTCGAAGCTGGGACAAACCGGGATAGGTGGCGGGAGGGGAGGGGGGAGAGGGGGGCGGCTCATTACGTCGGAATTCGCGAAGAATTAAAATGGACAGCCAAGTGACCGGCTTATTTACAGCGCTCGGCCATAAATCGAGACACGCCTGCAACATACCGAGTGCATAGAGTAAATAAAACACTCGAGATGCTCTCGCGCTACGTAACTCCTCGATAAATATTTATAACCGCGTAAGAGCCAACAAGGTATATTATGTTTAGCTCAAGTCGGAAAAAGGCGCCCGCCTCGAAGTCGTCCTAACTCTAGTTACGTACATATTTTGAGCGCAACGGCGATGCCCGGGCAACAATGGTTATACGACTGGCTGTAAATCTTAATTCTCGTTGCATTTCTCGGACGTACGTCATCTCTAGAGATCCCTTTCGACTTATCTTTACTGCCGTGGCGGTAAAGAGCGTTCCTACGAAGGTGTTCCCCGAGCCCTTCGAACTTCAACTGGGTTTCCCTTTGTCACCGTCCTTTTTTTTTTCCGACCTCAGGACAATAATTCAGCCAAACCTACGCTTGCAGTCGCAGGTACACTACATAAATTCCTGACGAGATCTTTACAACATAAATACAAAATATAAGAAGAGAAACCAGTAAACACCACTTTCAAAGAACATCAATTTTTATCCTCGATAAAAATACAACTTCCGAACTGGAAGGATATTTAATGTAGGTTTATACATTCGCCTATTAATTTTCAGGACGTAGCCATTATTATATATATAAAACAAAGCGCTCCCATAAAATGCATATTGCGATTTGATTTTTCATTTGACCGTATCCTCGACCATGAATAACGTTATTATATTCTGTAATGTTTGTGCTCTCGGTATCTTTATCCCCGCAGAGTCAACAATCGGTATATTTGAATCGCGGCCGAAGCGCAGCTGTCGCGTTAAGGGAATCTACCTCGCGAAGCTTGCATCCTGTCAGCCGTAATTTACAACAAGCGCGCACCGCCGCCACGGCGATACAACAGCATCCAATTACAGCACCTAGTTTGAGACACAAGTGTTAACGTTTCTATAAAATATGCGAGCTTGATAACCGCGGCCCGGCAACCGGGAGAGTTATATAGCGACGGAGACGAGCGGCGCGGTGTTAAGGACTTACCACTTGGGAACAACAAAGCGATCCCTTGTCTTGTCGGGCAACAATAACGTAATGATCCGAGAGCTACGCGCACGCTCGTCTATCTGTACGATAATCGACTCGTGCTCGTGTCCGTTCGACCGATACCTGTTGCGCTAATATTTTGAAAGCCCGCGAATTAAACCGCGATACTCCGCGAACCGTTAAACCGACGACGTGTCAGATTTTAACGAATGCACTTCGGACTTCTCGGCGAATCGCCGTCTCGGAGAAACGAGTTGCCGCTCGACCGCTCATTTTATATCCCTTAGCACGTTTCTATTAGCACATCTCGAGCAACGGCTGCGCGAGCCGTGCTCGCTTATTTATGCCATGTCTCCTTGGCGTGCTACTGCAACGTAGAAATTTAATTAAAAGTGCAAAGCGTAATTAATAGAGCGAAACCATATTTACGATACGCCTCTCGCGCGCGCACCGCTTTCGAAACGCGATTCTGTTGTTAATTAATATTATATTCGATACGTTCAATTTTAATTCGTCTCCCAATCATAACTGCGATATTATGGAAATATTCGTGGCCATGTGCCGACGGCACATTAAATTCAAAATTAATATATCCCTTTCGGGATACATAAACATCTGACTGATTAAGGTTTAATTATTTTGACATGGTAGTGCCTCAAAGAAGATGGACGATATCAAAGTCGATACTAGTTTTTGAATCTTAAATATCTGAATATTAAAAAAACATGAGAGAGGTAACTAAGTTTCAAAATTAAATTAAACTTGTTCTTTCTTTCGATCAAAATCGAGCGGAGGATTAAATAATTTACTTTCGTAATTATCAGAACAGATTTTGATAAATGGTAAACGCATACCTAAATACTTTTAGAAAACAATTGATTTTTTAAATTTATCAAACGTACAGTCGAAATCAAAATTCTTCTTGAAAAAAAAAAAGACTGTAAATTTACATAATAGTCTACATCATAGATTCGTGTAATTAAGTACAAATTTCGCCAAAGGGACTTCCTACATATCCGTACGTGCGCGCTCGCTAATGACGTTACACGCGTTTGTTTGCTCTCCGAGGTTTGCTAAACCCTCCCCACTAATCAGACCAATTAAGGGCTAAATCAAGCTGAACATTCATGAAGCTAACGCGAGAGCTACGCGACTTGACTCCTCGGCAGAGAGAGCGCAAGACGGCGCGCTAGGCTTTTCTCCCAGATTCGCGTGTTGTCTCACGTAACTGTCACGGGATACGTGTGTCAACAGTCTCGTAGCGAAAACCCCTCCCTCCCTTCACCTATCCTTCGCTTCGTCGCTAAGAGAAATTGATTATCGGCCGCTGTTTCCCTCGCAGGGCGAATCAAATTTCACGTTTGTAAATCACATGCGGGTTTAATATCGCGGAGGCCGCGTTGCACCGGGCGGCATGCAGCAAATAACCTTCTTTTTTGCTCGCATCCCCGAGAGCACTCTTCGTTCGTTCCGACCCGCCGCCACCCACAGCCCATCCCCCCGGGCGTACGTATACCTCCCCACATGCCCTCTCCCTCGAGCTCCGATCGGGGCTCGATCCCGACAAAGCGAATTTTCAACGCCGCGATACACGGAAATGAACCTTACCCCGTCGATTATCAGAAATGAATGTTATTCCGCTTTCATTAAGTCAATCTCCACAGTCCGTCATACAGTAGCTGTTCTAAAAACTCTGTTTCGTATCGAAAACTCGCTTTTAAACTACGAGTTTTTCAATCAAGTCTTCCTGTACGGCATTATGATGTGGTCACGGCATATAAAATATAAATCTATCAAGAGCGTAGCCATAATAACAAAAAAACAATTCTCTTAAATTGTTGCGCAATTAATATCTTATCTTTCTCATGTACGAGTAAAAAAACGTTCTTATGTAACAAAACTAACTGTACCATAAAGTCTCAATCTTTTTCGAGCTAAAAAACTCACTAAAGAGTAATTCGTGAAATTATTTTAAATAGCTGGCAATCATCAGCAATTAAGAGTCAGGCGGCTCGACGTTTCGACTGAGAGCCCCTGCCTCGTTGCATATGTATTCGATACCGCCTCGTCCATTCTCTTCACGCCAAATATGCCGTTTATCCCGTTCCCGTGACAAAACGACATAAGCACGTACGTAGTCACCTACTGTCGAAGTTAAAAATCTACGAGCCCCTGACCTTCAAGGTTAATGACGCGGCGAAAAATATAACGTCGCGCCGATAAACGCCGACGAAATCGTCTCGGTGGTGGATGGTTCATATTAGCCTTGGTTCTCTCGTCGTATCTGCCCGCTACTTTTTTGTCGGTCGATTAAGAGCTCTGACGGCAAGGCTTGGCGATAGGGGCGTCGTGAGTGACTAGAGTGACATAAGACACTTACACATTATTTTCAAGCGGATAAGATACAAACGATAAAATTCAAATGCGCACGTCGAGCAACAGAAAATCAATAATTCAACGTGGAAAGTGATATTTAAGATCATGAATACAAATATATTAGGATTATACTAGAAGAAAATATTAATAACATATTTATATTTTATCAATTTAAAATTCATACTTTATTAATTTTATGAAATAATTTATTAATTTTATGAAATAAAATTAATAAGGAATTAATTTTAAATTGACAAAATATATTTATAATAAAATTTATAATTGTTTAATGTAATATTAATATAATTATTCAAATATATTTTAATAAATAATATATAATAAATAATATATAATAATATAAATAATATATAATAAATAATATAAATAATAAATAATATATTTTATAAATATATTTGAACATATATATATATATATATATATATATATATATGTATGTTCAAATATATTTATAAAATATACATATACATATACATATACACACATATATATATATATATATATATACATATACATATACATATACATATATATATATATATATATATATATATATATATATGTATATGTTAAAATAATTTTATGAAATAAAATATTCATTTCAGTATTTGCAATTTTTTTTACAGGATTAGAATATCTGAATAAACAAGTCTTCTTCAAGTTATTTAGTTTATTTCTATAAACATCTGTCATAATCACATTTATTCGAAATTATGTAAAGAATAAAATTATTCGAGTACAGCTTGTTTTATTTGTGAAAGCTGCTCGTATTTAAATGTTGGTCAGGTTTAATCATTTATCACTTAAAAATTATATCGAATTTAGTAAAATATTTTTAAATTGATTTCGAATTGATCAAATATATTGCTGTTAAGATACAACAGCTTTTATATTGTACATTTCAGTATTAATGTTAAATATCATTGAAATATTTTAGGTTATTTAAACAGGTATATACAGTTATATTCATCCGTATAATACTAGTAAAATTAATTACGTTAATAATACAAAATGAATATTGTAAATGCGATAATAATAATAATAATAATAATAATGAGCGCAGCTACGAATTATTTACTGCAAACTTATGTATGGAATTAACGACGGTGAGAAATTGAAGGCTACGAAACTTTGTAGCGCAATTATTCTCGCACGAACATTTTAAAGCAAAGCAAACTTGTATAAAAATTCTATACTAAACCTGTGGTAGTATATAAGTATCGCTATTCAGTTGATTGTAAAAACTTTTTGCAAAAATGGAGCTATTCACGCTGTACATGTGTACTCATCGTGCAGGTGTATATGCTCGCGTAAAAAGGAAAGAGGCGGTCTATTGAATAAAATACTTCCAAATAAAACTCTGGAACACACAGCGTGGAAATAAATAAGAGAAGTCGTTGCTGGATTCAGAGGGTTTTTAAATTTTTAAGAGTAAAAATCGTGCATACATCAGCCGGAAATGCGCTGAAATAAATCCAGATTGCCGGATAGAAACGCAGAAATTATTTCATCCATCATGAAATTATAACATTACGCGACAACGACGTGTCGGGGAATAAATAACGTTGCGTTATATATTCGCTCGCCTTTAAACGCAATTTATCGTCGCGTTTGCTGTTGCGCGAAAACGTCCTGCGCGAGTTTAGTTAACTACCGACACTGCTAATTATTGTGCAAGCTGTAATTAGGATCTAGATCGTACGCTCGATAGAGAACGATCGATCGTTCGTGATTTCTGCACTTGCATGTCCTCCTGCGTATTTTCAACCCATTCGTATTTATAGCGGCTGCACGCTCCACTGAGCATTATTGTCGCGAACAATGAAACCAGTTCGGATAAACGTTGGAAAGGAAACTGAACTCGCCTTTCTGCGAATAACAGAATATCTCTAATATATAAAGGAGGATCCTGGAGCGAACAAACTAAATAAGGGAATTCTGTATTATTTCCTCTATACATTTCGTAATACCAATGAACTTAAAAGAAAAAGATGTCTCTTTGTACGATTAGGTAGCATCGTCGCAATGAAAAACGACGATCGCATACACGGGATATACAATCTGGTTTGCTATCCACGAAGCAAAACAAAGCACCCGCGCGTATATAGCATTATAATTGGCGAGATAGACACCTGACAAATGGTATTTAATATACGTATTTGTATACTGTAATTTATGTATTCTCGTTATACGAGAACGATGCTCACCGCAACGCAAGCTAATAGAATGAGTTGAAAAATATTATACTTTTTTCGCTCGGTATGGCTGCCATAATTTATTCCACACCGCCGTGGGGGCCATAAATTTAAATTTAAATGCATGGCGTCATCCTAATGCTGATTCGCGCCGACTTCTAAGCGTTGCATTTAAATCACGACAAATCGTTTATGGAAAGAAATTGAGAGATACGGAGAATATATATAACTTTTGCACCACACGCGCTAATGAAGGTCTGTTTTAAATTAACTTTATCGAAACTTATTCTCATCTCAATCTGAATCCGAAAATGTTTCAATCTTAAACAAAATATTAAATTTGTCAGAAAAACAACATATTATTATTCTGTTAAATAATATCTGACAATTTCATTACGTCCATAAATTTTACCAAATTATAATTATATTACTTAAAACTTTAATTCTATTTTCTTGAAACATTTTTGAAACATTATTATTTTATTTCAAAGTACGAATAAATAAAATTTCGACAATTTTCTCAAAGTTTTTTCTGAAAAATATTTATAAAAGCGAATTTCTCATAGATAGAAGTGAAACACTATGAGAATTATGACAAAAGGGTGGTCCTAATAGTAATTATTATTTCTATAAATATTATCATCTCCGAGTAATGACTCGAATACGGGTTTTGATCCCATGTTGGTGTGTGGTTGTAAAAAGTCGAGAAAGGACAACTGGTCGTGGGGCCCCATGGATGAGTCGGCGCGTTAAAGAACTGGGTGCGCTCAATGAACGGTTGACGATTTTCAACAGCTCTCCGAACGTGAGTGTCAGAATCACTCTCTACCAAATGCTCGCGGCGAGCAACAGGGCAACGGGTGCTGACTGCGCGTTTGATACGATGAATGTAGTCATTGTTGTTTCTCTGCCATTCACAGATACAGATACGCTCGCTCGTTCGGAGAACGCTCCGTTCCTCTGTTCGGCAAATCAACGTCCGATAACACGTTAATCGCGCGTCGATGACGATTATTACGCGGATTCATGACGACGCTTTGTTGTAATCAATATTATTTCAGAGCGATTCGCGTCACGATCGCGAAACGATCGAATTTTGATATCGTTAACGATCGGATCGCATCTAACTTAATATAGGATTCTTTTTATGCTTTTTATGTAAACAAATTGATTCATTTTATTTCAGAATAATTTGCGTGCTCTTACTCATGATTTAATACAGAAAATGCTTTCTATGGAAAAGAATTTATTATTCATCTATTACGTACGCATAATACTTTGAAATCTGACGATGTTGTACAGGATGGGAAAAAAGTTCTGGAACCTCTGAAATCTATCTCGATAATAAAATTTCATCAAATATTTCAATTACTCATCATTTTAATCTTTAAAGATAAGATTATGAAAAACTCGATTCCTTACACATATTTTTCTGGAAGAAATAATATATCAGAAATATAGTAATTAAAAATATCTATATATTTTACACCAGATTAAAATTAAATTTATAGCAAACAGATCACATATTTTTACCTGTATCTATATTTTCAAAAAAATAAATATGTACATATTTTTATATTAAATTTTATCCATTAGTATATATAAAAAATATAAATTATTTTATATTTATTATCGATACGTTTCTATTTTTATTAACAGTAAATGTTGATAATTATTGCAGTAAATAAAGACATTGAGGATCTATTGACTGTTTCTAAGATGTTAGTCTACTATATCTCGCAAACGTGATTAATGAAACTAATTAGTATACAGTCTGTTTTGTAATCATTAAGTGATTGATAATTATTCCGCGAGTAGAAAAGAGGAGGGGCGATCTTTCGTATTTCAATGCTTTGATCGGTGTATTGTAGTCGTAGATAGCGCAACAAGATACATAATTAAAGCAAAATAGCATTGCGTATCTATCTTCAGGCTTTCGTATATCATTTGGCATGCAGAAGAAGCCTTTTCTAATCCTATGAATGCGATCCTTGTTATGGCATGGACCCATTCACGTTGATTGCGTCTGTATGTCGGCCAGATAACCAAATTTCTTGGTTTCACTAAGACATTTTCATAACCTGGCACACGTGTGATAAAAAGAGCACGAAAATATACGGTAATAATCGACCAGTCATCGTGAAGATATCTGTATTATATTGACAATAACATGTGGACGTTGACTTGCTCTTTCGATAGACATTCTTCTCTATCAAATGGCCAAACGTACGTCATATAAAATTAATCTATTCAGTATTATAAACTTTGCATACAAATTAAAATATTCAGAATAAATGAATATTCTCTATTCTTTTCATATACTACGTATATTTTTAAAAATATCCTGTTAATTAATTTTATTATACATAACTTTTTATTTTCAAATAATTTTATATTATTCTAGAAATTTAATTGAAAAGTTAAACGAATTTAATTAATTATGACAAAAGGAAATGTCTATACCACGATATATTCGACGGTAAATAGGCAGAAACTAAAATTAGTAATAAAAAAACAATACTATCTAATCAATTAATATTAATTAAGTACAATTATATTACAACAAACGTTAGTTATGCAGGATACAATTTTTTCGACAGTAAAATTTATAACACTAAAATTCATAAATCCACCGTGCAATACATTCAGTTCTCAGATTATTAATGGCACGAACTTTATATTTTTTAGACACACATTTCTGCCACAGGTGCGGATTTCGATGTGCTACTATACACGCCATTATTTATTGTACACAATACGAACGGTATGAAATTATTTATTGTTCAATCGCGAACATGCAACTGGAGCCCGAGCCAAATCTGGAAACGCGAACAACGGAAAGAATATCAATACATTTTGGCTTATTCTGCAATTTGAATGACGCTTTATAGATTTTTATTCATTTTCATGGACTGCCTATAACAAAATATCTTATGCTTCATATTTTTTCCCATTATCGTCAATTTATCGGCTCGTGTACAATGTTAAACTTGTCGTCTATTATACGCCATACTCTATCGAGTCAAATATTAAATAATGGATTCATTTTTCATCAACAATTTCATATTTTTTTTACAGCAATTATATGAATGTATGTTTTGTATAAATGTATGTATTTTTTTTTTTTTTTAATAAAAATACTGGCAGGCTTATAATTCGTACTTGTTTTCTAGTTATATTTCACTTTTTACTTTTTGCAATAATTTTATTAAAAAGTCATTTATTGAAAATATTGAAAATATTACTGGTTTATACATATCCCAGAAAAATTCTGTAATACGATATAAATATCGAGAGTGTGCGTTCTGTACAATTTTTCTGTTAGCGCACGTGCGTGCCTCGGGCAGTATATAACGTAAAAAGCTAATGTAGGGAACGTTACATCGACGTAAACGGTTTTTTTTTTTTTTTGTGACGAATTACAATGGTAAATAGTATATCCTATCCGTCGCAAAAATATTAACGTTCACAAATGAGATTGATGCACGGTCGTTACCCGATACGTATCGGCCTCGACGTAACTGAAGAGAAAATGTTTGTGCCCAATGCGGTAAACAATACTATTCCTCACGCAATTTGATTTTAACTGTACCCGAAGTTTCTCTTCGAGGATAAGAGCATGTTCGAAGTTAACCCCGAGGCAGTTACGAAACTGAATTTCCATATTCTTGCTCGCTCGAGGGATGCACTTTCCGCTATGCAATTTGAAGGAGTGGACGAGCGTTGTTTATAAAGTCCGGGCAGACGTTTGCTCGTTGTATTATGCCGCGACTAAAGGCTGGCATTAGACAACGGTGCGTTCGGTGGTGGACCGCTCTTCAAATATTCAACAATTCCGAAATGCATGTCATTCGTCAGACACGCTTAACTGCATTGTCGCATACAATTACACCTTGTCACGTCCGACGTACGCTATCCTGCCCGCCTGATGCGACATTTGTCTCGATGCGGCGATGAGTATTTGCCGAGTGAACGCACCGTTTGGAAAACCTTCGCGGAAAATGAACACGTCCGAAGAGTTACGTAGCGCGCGAGTGGCCGCGAGAAAATTATTCCTTTCGGATGCTGCAAGAGCTTTTCGATGAATTGTATATTTTGGGTTATTATTATAGATTTTCCTGTAATAAACGAGATAACCGTGAAGTTTTATACCGTCGCACGCCCTCCAACAGCCATTTTTTCGGCCAGAAAGTTCGCTCGTAACATCGCAATGTGATCATAACGCAATTCGATCATTCGACAGTAATGCGGTTACGCATCGTCGTGGAAAACAAACAAGCGCATTACATATTTCAACTTTCCATCGCGAGCGAGGGCGGCACAGCCAGCGCAGCGCACAATTATCGCACACAATTCGCTCGTTTATTGCTCAGCGTGGCACGTATTTCAAGAATTTATGTTGTATTATTTTCAAAAAATCTCGGCATTTGAATTGAAAGAATGATCGAATTACAGAGACGTACACACATTCTATATGATATTTTGATATTTAATCATTCTGGTTCGTCGCGCCTTTTATTTCTTGTTCCGGCTGCGTTCCGGCTCCCCCTCCCCCCCCCTCTCTCTCTCTCTCTCTTTATCCGTCGAAATTAGGGATTTTTCGCGCGTCGACCACGGCAGATCGCCATTAATTAATTCAGGCAGAAAGCCGCCAAATATGGGGGATCCGCCGGCTCGCACACGCTCGTCAACAAAGAGAGCCGGGCAATTAATTAACCAAAGTGGTTGCGTTGAGGCAGAGGCATTGTTGCAGACGGCAGCGTACAGCCGGCCATTGTTATCGCTCGCGGAACAGTCCTGAAACCACGTCCTTGTGTTTCCGCGTCCTTGCATCAATGCAGACTTCCTGCGGCCGAATGTGCCATCCCGCGAACCCGCGTGCCTTTCGACCGACCGCTTTCCGTAAGTTCGCATTGTCGCCGGGCGCATTGTAAACCCGTCCGCTATCAATTACGATTCGCGATTTATCGACCGGCATTAAAACTGTCGTTTTATCGTAACGACGCCCACACGACACATACACACACACGCGCGCGCGCACACAAATGTGCGTACACACGTACACACAGAATCACCACAGAATCGTCACCGCGACGACTGATTATCGCGACGGATCGGCGCACGACGAAATCGTAAAAGGCAATTTGCGCGCAATTATCTGCCCACGATTGCCGCGCCCGACACCCCATGTGACTGTTGCGAGGCAACAGCGATCGGAGGTTTCGCTTGCCGATTTCGTTTGTCGATCGAAGCCGCGAGGATCATCAGTCAGACCCGTCGCCGCACCGCGCGGATACTTTATGATTGCGTAACGGGATAAACGCGCCCGAGTAATCGCGCTAACGAGTAATCGCGGATCGCGTGTGTACGTAGAAATTGGAATATTAATAAGAGTTTGAGTAATGGTCCAATGGAGATGGATGGTTCGTGTTTAGTCGGACGATCGTCGTTATCGGGGCATTAAACGAGATCTCGAGCCGCTTACGATATTTAGCGTCGCTCCACGTTTCAGATCGACGTTAATCTCGGAAAATTGCGCCCATGGAATTACGCGAAGGCACGTTATTTCCGTCGGAAGAGCAATTATCACCCGTGAAGGGCACTACGATTCTAATTATGACATGACGTCTCTATACTCCGCGCGTAAGGATATAACGGAGTGTATCTTCGGATTAACGTTCGCTCTGGAATTACGAAGTACAAATAAATACATTGAAGTGTCGTGTAATGACGTGTAATTACGTGAGGCATAATTGATGCCTGAATACGTACGTATATTTTCAAGTGAAAACGTTTCCCAGGACGGAAGTCCCATGATTTATTTAGCTTTCGTATTTCGAAAGTTCGGCGACCAACTCTGAAAAGTAACTCGGAACCAACTTCTATTATATCAAATATTTTATACACATCTTTTTCTTTAATTACAGAGCCTTGGCAAATTTGAAGTTGACTCTTCGTTAGCATGGAAAATTTAATCTTTTTTTCTAACTTTTTAATTTTTATTTAACATTAAAAAAATCTAATATGATTAAATGTGAAACAAGAATTCTGCATCTTTGAAAAACTCAACACTTTGTAATTTAAATAATTTCATGTTTTTCAACGTTCGCCAAAAGGATTGATGTAAAAATTCCTACTCCCGGTAATTAAGATCAAACGCGCGTTTTTTTTTTTTTTTTGACGCGCCTTGTATACATAAAATTTTCAGCTTCCCTTAGCAGAGGATTAGAAGAGGAACGCGAGATGCGAAATGGCAATTCGAACGCGTATAGATATTCAACGTCGGCAATTTAATCAGCGATACCGTACAAACCTCTCGACAACGCCCAGCCGCTCGAATACAGATCCGGCGAATTACGCCAACGGGATAATTTGAAAAGTCCATCGAATCTCCCGAAAAGCAAATGCGAAAAGAGTAGTCCCGAGGGAGGATCGGCCTCTCAAGAAATTCGCCGTCCCGGGTCGAGCAGACGCGCGGCGCGAACACTGGCCGAGCAAAAAGTCATGGGCGCGCACGAGAGAGAGAGAGAGAGAGAGAGAGAGAGAGAGAGAGAAAGAGAGAGAGAAAAGCTCGAAATCGAAATGGAAGATTCGGAATTCGAACCAGGCGAATGCCCGAGGAGAGAAACGATTCTCCCCTCGCCTCGCCTCTCCTCGTTCACCTCTTTTTTCCATCGAAATGAGATCTCGCTAATGCAACTGCCGAGAACGCGCGCGCGCGCCTGCCGGGAGGCGGCGAAGGCGAGGACGCGCGGGCGTGAGAAGGCGGGCGGAGGTGAAAAAAATGTAATTACAGCGGGGAATGATAATGAAGTTTACATTTTAATAACCCGCCGTGTCGCCAGATGGTCCCGAATGCAATATTAATACCTCCCTTCGCTGCGTTTACAGCTACTATATACGCGAGAGATTTTGCTGAGGGCCCGTCCGGTGCAACGAAAGCACGAAAGCGCGGGCGCGGGTGTGCAGGTGCGTGCAGACACCTACACACGTTTTCGCGAAGGAAGCGAAGAAGCGAGCGTTACAACGGAGGGCACACACGGAGGGCGAGAGGGAAGAGGAGGAGGAGGAGGAGGAGGTGTTATTGCGTTCCGCGAAGAATGCGGACCGCGGCGTCATAATATATATTTGCGGGGCTACGCGCGGACCCCAGGCTATACGTCGACACGTCGACACACAGCCGCGCGCTTCCCGCCGACGACATGAATCTAATTTATAAGTTATGAGTCTGTCCGGGGCCGACGATTGTCCCTCCGTCCATTTTTTTTTTTTTCCTGCCGTCGGGAGGGTCGCCGGCCGACCGGCCCTCTCTCTCTCTCTCTCTCTCTCTCTCTCTCTCTCTCTCGCTCTCTTTTTCTCGGCCGAGTTTCAATTTGCAACTGTATCCTGCGCTACGAGTCGTTGCCTCGTAGTAACGAGGCAGCCGACAGGCGAAGCTCGCGCCAATCAGTTTTTGCATGCGCGAGAGAGACGATACGTCGGATGCTCGTAATTTAGTTCATTCCCGAGGTGCGAGCCGCGACCTCACCTCGCGATAGTAACACGTTTTGACCGATTTTTTTTCCTCAGATAGGTGTTGATTCGAGCTTGGTATTTAACAATTAAATAGGAAAAAATAGGAATAGCTGATAGGGGACAGTTTAATATTTCACATTTATGTATCGTTGTTTGTTTTTAATCAGGTAATAAAGAGTATACATATTTAACAGAAAAAAAATAGCAAAGTCTCTAAACAATAATATGGCGAATATACTTTTTTCAAAGTAACATTAATAGCCATTTTTATCAATGTAGATAAATTTTAATCTCGATTTTAATTTATCTCGATTTTAATAAACTCTCTATCTTTTTCTGATTCTTAAAAATAAAAAAAGTTAAAAAGTTAAATCGAGATTAAAGTTAATCTACATTGGTAGAAATAGATAAAATCGATCTTACTAGAATCGATATAAACAATTACCCGGATTGTTGATAAAACTGATATAAAATGACAAATATAATATTTCATAGAAACACAAAGTATATATCTTTTAATATAATATAAACTTTTATAGTTTATAGAAAAATTGTGCCATAAAATAACTGTGCAAACTATGTTCATAACTTCTTTCTTTCCAAGAAAAATATTAGAGTGAAACCTATCGCTAGATTCTGAACTTAATTGGAGGGTACCAAGAGATAATAAAAAGAAACATTATAAAAAGGAGTCAATTAAAGGCTCTTTTTAGAAAAAATTTATTACCTAATTATCGTTCTTTCAACTATTGTCTAAAATATTAATTTTAACTATTAAATAATAATTATGTTATTTACATTTTTATTGAATAATTGCAACACTTCATATATATTATGAGTTTCACTTTAAATACAAATCATACACTTTAAATACAAAAATATCTTTAAATAAAAAAATTTTCAAGTTTCTTTTTATTATGATATAACATTATCATACGACAAGTGTTAATTCGCAAAGATTTTAAGATCTATGTATTAAGAGCTAAGTATTAAGAGCTCAGGATTCAGAGATTGTCTTGCCAAGAATAATGTAACATTAAAGAGCATTAACTTTTTAGATAACGCTTGGTTAAAGTCCCCCCCCCTCTCTCTCTCTCTCTCTCTTCGAACGAATGAAACGGATATCAACCCGGAGCCCCGACCAAGTCGAAACGTGCGAGGATATGCAAATCCTTTTTTAAAACCGCTCGCGATCGCCACTCAGCGTCCAGTCCACAGTGGAGCATTAGAGATCCTCTCGAGATCAACCCTATCGAAACAAGCGCGCGGAGAGGCGATCGGTGGTAGGTCGGGTGCCGAGTGCTGGAAAAAGGCAGCTGCACGCGATCCAGCTGCACCCGAGCGGAGACCTCCACGTAGGTGTTCCCTCGCTCGGATTTTCCCGTAATTATCGAATCTCGTCGGTGGACCGAGGGAAAAAAGATTGGCGGCATGGCAGGCGCGAGTGATGGGAAGCGGCAAGAAGCGCCAGTTGCGAAAGTAAATGGCTGACGGCAAGAAGTAAGTGCCCGGAATGATTAGAGAGCCGGAGTGGAAGATACCGTTCATTAAGTCATTTTGCACAGTCGAACCTCCGCCCACTCCGGGGCGGAGGGTCGCCGCGCCGAGGCCGCGGAGGTAGGCGAGCAAAGCAAACTGGCTGCCAACTCCCTTTAAGTAAAAAAGCAACATTAGCCTTCTCGTCGAGCCTAGCGCGGAGGCACGAAGACTCCTCGCGTGCACTCCGCCTTCCCTCCCCCACCCCTCCCCCACTCACTCTCTCTCTCTCTCTCTCTCTCGTCGTCATCCGACCGTCGTACGGCCCCCGTGGGGCCCTCATGAAAGAAGAAGTATCTCCGTATCGCGTAGACTATATCTAGGAAAGGGCGAAACGTGGCGTATATCGCGTGCGGTGTTTCAGATCAGAGTACATCGACAAGGAAATGCCGCGATATCTCGTGGAATTATGCGCCGTGGGTATCTGCCGCTGGATATCTAATATTTAACTTTTTCATAAAGAATGAAATTTGTATTATACACACCGGAGAATGAAAAATAAATTTTTTTGCGAGAATTTATGGCTTATTTATTAGAGTGTATTAAATTAATTAGAATAAAATAAAGTCTGTAAGGCGAATGAAACTTACACAAAGAAAGCCACAACAATAATTGTGAGAATAAACATAAATGCATTAATACGGTAATAACGTTAATTACTGAGAATGTTTATTTTTGCGCTGTGATGCAGAAAATTAAATTATTTTATGTTCTAATTATGATAAAAGAGATTGATGGAGACCTAGTATGAAAATTATGAAAATATACGCGAATAAGAATAACATGTGCGAGTTCCTAAAGTAATTGATTGCCACAATTATGCATTGTAGCAGTTATAGTTGTAAAATACGGCACAGTTTATCGTAAATGCAAAGAAAAAAAATGACGTAAATAGTTCTATCCTTCTTCTTATAGATGTCTGTGTTTTTATCTCCCTTTTTACATAGATAAAATAAAACGATATAGAGCGTCTCAGGAGTCCAAGACAGTCTATATTTTTCATTTCATTTACAAATTTCTTTGATCAATTTAAAGCCAATCTTTCCGTAACAGAAATTTGATTAAAGGATGTTTTTGACGCAGCTTTGTAACTTCGCAATCTCTTTTTTATCTGTAAATAATTCTTAGATTAAAGTTAAGCTCTATTTGAAATTAAATGAAATAATGTTTATAATAAGTTTTAATATTTTTACTTGCGCGATTCTAAAGAATAATATTTAAACGTTATACTAGATTTTACATTGCTTACAATTCAGAAAGCATGTTAATGCCATTTTTTGAACATTTTCAACATTTAATATAAAATTTACTCTCTATGTTAATGCAAAAATTCACGTGTGAAAAGATGCGGGAATATCTAAGAGCACGATATTTTTTCGCTTCGTTTACATTCGCTGCTCACTCCGCTTTTTCCGCTCCAAGTCACATAAACCTATTTTGGATCTTATGAAGAACCCTTTCTATCGGTGGACCATGTTGACGCTAATTAAACAGCACTCAAAAGTTGACTAACCGTCAATTGCAGCTCAACGTATTGAGAGCAACTTTATCCCCTTTACGATAACCAATTAAATGGGGATTAATATCATTCGAGCTTATATAACTAATATTTAAAATAGAAAAAATACTACGCATTAATATGGTCAAAGGATGGTCAAATTTAAATTTTTACAATTTGAAAGTTTTTAAAGAGATCGAAGATTTAATTTTTACAAAAGAAAAATTTATAACTTTATGAAAAAAGTAAAAACAAACGATTTAGCATAAATTTATAATAAAATACATCCAACGTTATATTAGATTTTTTCGAATTCATATTCTGGGAAATGTTTTTGTTGCAGCGGTGAAAGGATTAAAGAGTCATAATTTATGCACCAAGTGACATACGTTTTCGAAGAAATCCGCATGCGTATCAGAGAGGGACGCTGTGATGTGTTGCTAAATATACTTAACGCCTCTGCGAAAGTATAGGGTAAAGAAAAGTAAATTGGAATAGAATTACTGGGTAGAAGGTTTACGACAATCTTATTAAAAAAGCATTACTACCGTATTTTAACTCATTCTTGGGGGGTTCACAAGCGCAAAAAACAGATGAAAGACGCAAGCGCCTCAAAATGGATACTATCATATTATATGATGTATTAAGCGTATTTAAAAATCTTAATAATAACAAATAAGCTAAGAGAAACTTGAAAAATTATAAAGTTTTTAAAAAAAAAAGTTCGACATACGATTAATGTTTGGCATACCATTTTCTAAACTCATTCCTAATTATTAATCGGTAATTACAGATTTATTCATGTGGGCATAGAAAATTTTTTTACAGCCGAGAAAATTCAAAGAGTTTAGAACGCACATCATAAATCAGAGGATGACAAGTATTATTATAGGATCACACATGTGTAATATCCGCTCTAATTCCTATTAATATCTTTATCTTCTACGCGGAAACTTCCTAACGATGAATCTCTTTTAGAGTAGAGTATACCTTTGCATATTAGGATACAATCAAGGCACACGGGGAAGAAAGATATTCGGCAATTTCGCGAAGTTGATAGCCATTATCATATTCCGCACATATCATATCAAATTTATGGCTAATAAAGGCCGATCGGGTAACAGGCCCCTGGGCCCGCCGTGAGCCCCGCAGGTAGAGCCCGGAATCTCTTCCCCCGTCCCCTTCTTCGTTCGATCCTGCGGCGTTCACCACAATTGGCATAGTTGGTGGTTTGGCTTTATAGTCATGGCAGTTGGCAGTAGTAGCAATTGATATGCGTGCCATTGATATATGGGAACATATTTCATAAGGTTGACAGATCTTCGAGTTTGTTATCTCGCGCTGTTCTCTCCTTCATCCTTTTCTTTCCCTCTCGTCCGACCCTCTTTTCTCTTTTATCGATTATTTTTTCCTTTTCTCTCTCTCTCTCTCTCTCTCTCTCTCTCTCTCTCGCTCCCTCTTTCTCTTTCTCTCTTTCTCTCCAATCTTCTTTCACTCTTTCTTCCTCTCTCTCTCTCTCTCTCCTTGTCTCGAGCTCGACCAGCCGGAGATCAGGCTACCAATATGCGCGGTGAATTATGCTTACCCTTTGTTAAGATCCTTGACGTGTCTTTGATTGGAACGAGCGGGGGCAGCCACGCTCAGCGAGGAAAAAAGTCGCCGGGCGTGCACGAAGATACGAGGAACCTTTGACCATGGCCCCGCGCGCGTCAAACCTCTCCCGGCATAATGACTACAGCCGGATGAAATTTACTTTCTAGGCGGTTATATGCCATGCGACGTGGACTTCACGTGGCCACGATACATTGAGACTTTATCGGTTTGTTGGTTCAGCGTTGACGCGCTCCCACCGCCGCGTCGTCGTATAACCGGAAGAGTTACGAGACGCGGGGTATCTCGGAATATCTGTTTGTATTGTTTTCCGTAACGACGTAACGTAAGCTGAAGCTGTCGGGGCGAGAGAGTGAGAGCCACATCATATCCTTGACCCTTAACCCGTGTAAATGGATCTTAACTTTCTCGCGCGTATAACAATCTGAGAGAAAAAAAAATGAGAGAGAAAGAGAGTTTAAAATGTCCGCCGTGTGTACAATCTTCTTCTTATGTAACAAACATGGCACAAAAGCGATGTGAACCGGTGTGATACGTAACCCAGCGTCAGCTCTCCACTGGACCACTTCGTTCTCTTTTATTCTTCTTCCATCACTGGCCTTTATATATACGTCACGCTTACATAAAATTACTGGGTTGTTTACGAAAGTCGTAAACAAATCAGTATACGATGGATATTATTATGCAATAATTTATATTATTGACACATTTAATATGCATGAAATGCCTGAAAGAAAATTATCGAAAAATTCTTTAAAAGTGATTTATTAATAAATATGCACGGAGAGAACACTTTTGCTGGCAAATCTAAAAATTTGACCAGATACAAATCTGAAAATAATTTTGTTGGCCCATCAAAATTATTTTGTAGAACGCTTAAATAATGATGATAATATACTGCAAAAATGATCTCAAAATTGATCTTCTAACAATCAATTTGAACATCGTTAGGATTTCTGTCAGGATAATGATATGCAGACTTCAGGTTTACTTTTATAATCGTATAATTCATTTCTTGGCTCACACCCACTGCTCTCTTCCCATCAACTTCTTCTCCTCCTTTCCTCTTTTCAGGCTTACCAACTAAAATCGCTCACAGTATATAATAATTTTGAAGGCCCAACAAAATCGTTTTCAGATCTGTATCTAGCCAAATTTTTAGATTTGCCAGCAAAAGCGTTCTTTCCATGTGGATATCTCTTTAACGAATTTCTTTTTTCGAGCAATTTAATTTTTATAATATATCTGAGCATAATTTCCAGTAAATTAAAATGAATATTAATAACTGATAAAAATATAATTATTCATTTATATTTTTAAAGAATAAAAATATAATTATTCATTTATATTTTTAAAGAATAAAAATATAATTATTCATTTATA